>NC_036446.1:11396271-11699892 GCF_002775205.1 Xiphophorus maculatus
CTCTGCCTCCAACGAGGCCATCAATTTCCAAAAGGCCATTTATATGCCCAGAAAATCAATGCTTATAGTGGGGATAGCACAACCCCGGAGTTGCACTTAGGCAGCTAAAATTGTTGCTAATTATCCACTTAACGCATTGATCAATTAACTAAAGTAATCTGAATTAACCTACTCTCTGGAAGTTTGTCTGCTGACCCTGCAGAATGGTGCTAGGGTCACAGCATCGGAGGAAGCATGAAGGCAGAGATATTTCTCTGTGTGTTAAACGGGCTACATTTATTCCTTGAGGCCATTTGCACAGCTCTAGAAGCGGGATAATTATGTGAGTGAGCTAATATCAGGGTTTCCCTTGAACTCAACTCTTAAAGCTGTGCCTCAATATTTTACAGCCTTTAGAGAGAAAGAAAAAAAAGACAATCAAGGCTCTTTCTACTGCTGTGCGTTTGTGTATTTGATTTTTTTAAATTATTATTTCAAATATAACAGCTTTAGCTTAATTTGGTTGTATTTATATCAAACACTAATAACATGCAAGATCTGCAGAACTACCTGATACATGTCCGCACCCTGCAAGCTCGGAACCAGCTCTGAATTCGGATGGCAGCCTGGGTCTCCTCCTTTCTGTTCACCTCGGCTTGCCTAAAGCACAAAGGCCCAGAATAAAACCATTGTAAGTTCTAGAGTTAGATTATGTAACAGTGGCTCTGCATAAATAATGTAATGCGTACCCCAAGCAGATGCTATTCAGAGTAAGAAAGAAACAGATGCAGATGAACTAAATGTGTACTCTTCCTAATGATTAAATACTATTAACATTCCAACTGCTCACAACTATTTTTCCTTTGATTCTCCATCAAACACATTTTTAGAAATATGTAAGTTTTCTTTTCTGCTATAATTAAAATCAGGTTTTGATAGGAATTGTAATGAAGTTATTTAAACATATAATTTGTGGCATTTCAGTCCAACATTCAGGAAAGAATCCCACCACACCACAACAAAATGTGTTTAAAACACATAAATTGAAATGAATGTAAAACTATTTCTTTTAAAGATATTTCCCAATGTTTGGATAAAAATGTCTCACTAAAATCCTTCAGTCATTGTTTCTACTCCTCACCAATGTGAGTGTTACAATTCAATAAATTAATTGTAACCATGACTTAATGATTCCCAGGCCTCCAAAGCATAAATTGGTGTCTGTTATTATGAATTGTACATCAAAATGTGTTATGATTTCAATGTAGTACAATTTACTTTACTACTGGAAGTAAATTGTAAAAATTACAATGTCAGTCAAATTAAAAGTTTACTTTAAATTTAAATCTGTGATAAATACAACATATTTTGAGCCTGCCTGTATTATCAAAATAACCCACTAAATTTTAAGGTAAAGCTCAAATTACTAAAAAAGTTTTAAAATTTACCTTAATACATATCAACATTTTTAAAATACCTGCTGTGTGCTTCTAAACAAATAACCACCTTTTTAATTTAGATGCTCTCTTTAAACTTTATGATACTACACAGTGCATTTAGCTGCCAAAACTGGGACCCAACATCATTTGTTTCTTTGTGACTGAATCTTTTAGAGTATAAAAAGCACTTAAGATTGTCACTCTTATTACAATATTAAATAATTGATACAAGTTTTGTGAAACTGTTTGTGCTAATATGTGGTAAGTGATTATAAGGCAAACAAAATACATTTGACTGGTATTGTCATTTCTATCAAAACATGTTTTCCATCACACAGCATTAAGTGATGAAAACGATTGATGTGGAACTGACAATGTTAATAGACCTGTTCACATGTGCAAATCTATTTTAGAGTTGGTGTTGGATACACTCATACTCAATACAAGCTGATATTTTAGTCAAAACAAATCCCTAAAGTTACATTTGTGGCGAGTGACGGAAACGACAACGACTGAAAAAGTGTTCTTTAAATTAAAAGCATAGACTGTTCACAACTAAATTGAACATTTCACGAAATCTATTTTTGTTAGATTTCTCAAACAGCCAAAAACCAACAACATACTAAACCATATTTTAGGAAATAAAAATCACAATGTACCTTTTAATTTGTACGTTCCTCTTCGTTAATTATGTGACCAAGAAACAAACAAACAAACAAGTGCTATCGGTTTTCCTGCATCCGGCAAAAAAAAAAAAAAAAAGAAAAAAACTCTATACACAATCAATCGCTACGACACAGTTTCTAAAATTAAGACGGTGAAATTGTCTCAAAACCTAATGGCATTGCTGTTGACGTGACACTAAATTTCGATAACAAAAAAGTTCAGGTCAGTTAAGCTAAATCGTTATTGCCAAAAGCTTAAAGTTCTGCGACAAGCACATGTACAATCCAAGTAATATAGACATATGAAAATACATATCACGAACCTGTTTCTGTTGTAGTATTCACTTTTTAATTCCTCTACTCGTTGTTTAAACTTTAGAAGATCAGCCATTGCCACACAGACAGTTTACTTGTTGTCCTGGCAACGACAGCTCTGTTCCGAAGAGGCGTTCAGGGCTCGTAGGAAAAACTTGTAAAACAACTAAATGCTTCACAGCGTCCAATGACCCACGCCACTTATGTTATATGTCATTAACACGTTTAATTTAAAACGTTTACATGCAATATGTTTAGTCATTTGAGCGTCTGTTTTAAACTTAGGAACTGACTGTTTTTTTTTAAATTAAAGTAGTTTTGTTACATAGAATAGCCAAACCAAATACTGTTTTATTTTTGATGTTATGAATAAATACTAGATAACGGGATAATGGTAATAGCCTCACTCAAAGTCAGTATTTCCAAAATTAATGCTGATTTCAGAATTTCAGAAAAAAAAAAAATATTTTATTAGAGTAGAATAGGACAGACACATCATTTATTGTCCAACATTTATATATTTATAAATGAGACTGTACAGTAAGATCAATTACAACATAAGAAAAACAACGGTTATTAAAAATAACATACTCAGATCTGTTGAATTTATTACATATAGCTTTAAAAAAGTATTTAAATAATAAGAGCAGGAATGCTAGAAAGTCATTTAAAAATGTCTGCTCTCTAGATGCAGATTGTAGATGTTTGTATTGATCTGCCAGTCGCCAAAGCTCTTCCTTCCATCCGCTCTTTCATCTATTTCCATCTTTTCTTGACGTTATCAACCTTCATCAAAAGTTATCAGTTTATGTCTCCCTGCTCTCCCTTCCCTATTTCCTCTCATCTTCATTCCACTTCTCTTCAGTCATATTCCGCTGTCACAATGATCACCGAAGCAGTGTGTGTGTGTGTGTGTGTGTGTGTGTGTGTGTGCGTGCGTGTGCGTGTGTGTGTGTGTGTCTCTCTGTCTCTGTCTGTCTGTCAGTCACTGTGTAGTTTTGTATCTCTCCTATAGGAAAGACACCTGTCTCCCTGTTGGTCAGAGGTATATCAGAATTATAGATTACTCCTTGAAGACAGGGAAATGACAAATACTGAGAGTGAATAAGTATGTGTCTACTTCAATGCTTTTTCATGTCTGTGCACCCACATACCTAAGTCTCTGACAAAAACCTTGTTTGAAATTTTTCTCTGTGTCTCTGTCGTTTTCTGAAGCCAATTTGCTGGCTGCTGTGCAGGTGAAAAGAAGTAAGCAGACATCGGTGTAGAGTTATGGCTGCAGGGGCGAACCCATGGTTGCACAGTCCATCCATCGAAGGGCAGTAGGAGGTTGGCCACCCTGGTAATTACCGGAGAGCTGTTGTGACAACAGGCTATGAAAAACGTGCGTGTGTGAGAGAGAAACACCGAGAGAGATTTTGGGAGAGTGTTGTTTTGACAAGGCAGTAAGAATGGCTGGAAGCTATCCATCCTGCCACAACACTGATTAGGTGGCACCAGGTGTGTCTCTGTGAGAAAATGACAGAAAAAAAGAACAGGAGCACATCATAAAAGACCTGCTGTTTGCATGCTGTTTAATAATGCAGATTCTGCCTTTCTACCTAATATCTTTGCTTTTCAGCTTTTTCCTGCTCATCTTCTGTCAGTTCTCAATCAAAACATTTTTGTTGCTCAGGGAGGTAATAAGCCCTTAAAGACAGTATCCCATGAATACCGCTTCTTTTTTTCTTTCTTACTCCGTCTCTTCGTCACTTAACATGCATCCAGTCACCTCCCACAGTCAAGAAGCTTTTTCAACCAGTCATTCTGCCCATTCTACCTAAACGAGGGGTGGATGTGCTGTGGCCAACGCTGGTCATAAAGACACATGCACACCTACGGTGATACCAGCTTTTGTTGATAAGCAGGGTGTATGTGAAAGTGCTCAGCACTGTGTGTGTTTATCATTATTGTATGTGTCAGCACATGAGTGATTAGAGAAATGTGCCCGTGGATATTGGCCTCTCACTTTTTTCAGTGTATTTCTGTGCAAGCATGTTCCTCCAGCCACAGCTGGGTGCAATGGATGGAATGTGTTTCTCGGCAGGCCTTTTTCGGCCATTATTACTAAACATCTGTCCATAGCACATTAATTTCCCCACCCTGACGCATCCCTCTCTGCCCAGGGATCACTTAATTGAAATCCATAATGACACTTTCTTCTCTCCTCTCCCGCTCCAGTTAGAATGAAAAAGGAAAATGTGTTTTAAATGAAAAGGATATTTGTGCCAGCTATTATCTAATCACTATCCCACAGTGGTATACGTTTTAATTAAATGACACTAAAAATGTAGATGTACAATCTGAATAAAATACATCATGGTAATTAATATTTTACATGTTAAACACAGAAAAAAGATTAAGTGTTTTTTTCTGTTATCCATTCATTTTCTTTTAAACAACAAACTTTGTTTTCACTATATTTACCAATTAATTGACCAGAGATTGGAATCCAACATCTTGTCCGAAAAAAATCTGACTTTTATTCTTTCTTTTCATTAAACGCATCAAACCTAAGTACTCAGACCCTTTATATAACACCCCTTTTTGAATTTGAGAATATCTAAGAAAAATCAGATAAATGCCATGGGCCTGTTGATGAATAGATTGCAGCACAATTGGTCAGAACTGGAATTAGGAAGTCAGACCCAACAAAAAAGGGCCTTGGTTACAGGTGACAGTTTGTCAGAGTTTGCTTCCAAAGCAATAGTCCAGAGTAGGATTTTATGGTTCATCAGTCTACTTTATATTACTTATGCATAACTATTCAACTCTATATATTCAGGGTTGTGAGGGAGTCAGTGCAATCTAAGCACAATGGATGAGAACTATAGGGCATGGCCTAAAGATTACCTGTCAAAAAATATGATCAAACTTAAGTTCTCATTCATTTAGACGTGCTGCTCAATGTTTCCTTTTTAAACTAATTTAATTGCGACTGAATCATTAAACCCTTTAATGTTTTCCGTAAATTATTTTGAGCTGCTTTTTATTTGCCACAAAGATTCTAATTTTTATTTCAATCTTTTTATCGATCCTTGCAGGTTCATCTTCAAAAATGCTAACATCAATCTAGTTTATTGATAGATTAAATATGGTGGAACTTGGCCCTTTTCTTCTTAGCAATAGCATTCAAATTGCTCCTTTTTTATTCCTGGGGCAGCGGTTACTTTTACAATGTTGGTGCTTTTGCAACCAAATGTCGATCTCCTAACCTCTCCGCAGTCTTCCTTTCTAAAGTCCTAATGCCTTACTAATGGATAAAAACTATGATTCTGGAGGTAAAGGAGAAATATCTTACCTTTATTATCTCACATATAGCCAGAAAAAGGGAGGGAAGGAGACTAATGAATTGAGCATTGTGTAAAATAGTTTAATGCAGGGGTGGTTCATCATTATTTGTGGCGGATTGCATGCAGACAGGGGTGATCCATTAGTGCGGTCGTTTCCATCTGTGTATGCGTGTGTAGGGGTGTGTGTGCGTGTGTGTGGTGATGAATCTCTCATTGTGACAGTGGGGCCGGCAGCAGCAAATGTCCTTCTGGATTGGACACACACACAGCCACGCACACCCCGACACGCGCACTCCCACAAAGCCTAGGCTACCATACACATGTGGCATTATTGTGCCATCATTACTCCTCTCATTTTGCTTTTCAACAATTTGTCATTTTGTTGCCTGCATTGTCTCTCTCTCTCACAAACACACACACACAGTAACATGTGGTGGTATGTTGTCTGTGTAGATCGTCATGGTTCAAGTTTTAAATGTATTTGATTTAACAGAAAAAGAAAACACTTTCATGTAATGTTGGAAAAATTCAAGCAACAATGAAATGAAATACAGAAATTACAAAAAAAATATGTTATAAATATATATTCAGCTGCCCTGAGGCAATAATTTGTGGAAACGCATTACACTGCAATTGCAACCGCAACTGTGTTAATGAATGCATCTTTCAGATAATCCTTGCCTATTCTTCTCTGCAAATTAGCTTAAGTTCCGACAGACTGGCTGAACTTAAGACTGTCAATTCACCAATTTTGTCACAGATTATTCAGTAAATCTGGACTTTGACTGGGCCGCTCAAAGTGCTACTTTGTGGTGGGCTATTATATTAGACACTAAAGAACATTTGTCTCTTTATTAAGGAATCTTCACATATAGATGCCTATTCTTATTTTTCATTCATTTCTGGGAAAGAGGGGGATTTAATTGCATTAATAAACAAAGTATTCTTGTTTTACTCATTAAACCACTTATCAGCAAAATGTATCTCCTGGCTAAGGGCTCACTCTCCTTAGATGATGCCCTTAGATTATGATGATCTCTAAATAGCTAGTGTCACATTTTGCCTCAACACAGTGCTCACTCTCACTTCAGCAGCCAGGAAGGCACCTAACTGAAATGTCTGAGGCTTAAACAGACCAAACCTGTTTTGAAATACTGAGTAGTTCTCATCGTGTGCACCTGTGGCATATTTTCACGTGTGAATGTAGTCATTTTGGGTCAGAATAAATGTGGGAGTGTCCTCATTTGTACTCCTCAGTTGAAATAAGTACAAAGTGCATGGGTTTTACCGAAATGTTGAAAATATATTTCCCTCTGTTTTAACTGTTTGGTTACATTACTTTTTGCAGTATTTCATTTTCTTATAATTATATGTTCAGATATATTGAAACAAATATTTTATGCATTTTAAGGCCTAATCATGCTATTGACCCTAAAAATCTTAAATTATTTGTATACTGTATACAATCCAAACTTTTTGTCCAATTACTATTAAAGCTGTAATGTTTTTCTCTGTGGAATTTTTTTTTTTTGTTACATGTTGTGGCATTAGATTGTTTTCTCTAATCACAGTTTGTTGTTCGTTTTTACTCACAGTTGATGCATTTGTAAAAGAAAAAAAACTTTACAAAGACTCATTTCTCATTCAGATCATATTAAAAGCACAATTTTTAACTGCACAGTTCTAACATTTGACAAGTAGTATTTCTACATGCAGCACTGGCTGTAAGTAAATGTGCCTTAAATTATTCTGTAAACATAAGAAGAATTTTCTATTTGTACCATTTTCTTCCTTTTTTGACAGAAAGTAGGGAAACACACCATGACAATCAAAGCAGAACAAGAGGTTGAAAGTAAGATGAAGGCTATGATTGCCACATCTCATGACTGTGCTTTATATCCCTCACATTTACGCCCACAATCACATTCTTCATTTAATATAAAACTCTCAGTAGTTTAATAGAATGTAGATTATAGAATGTAGATTTTTTTTTTCTACCACCGACTCAATTTTGGAGGTAGAAAATAAATAATCCACTATGTACTGTGATCATGGCAGGGTGTAGTCTTGCAACTCTCCGTCTCCGTAACACTTTACTGTCTCACCCCACTTGTTCTTTTCATCTGTCCCTATCCATTTGCTGGTCCTGTTTGCTTCTAATTCAGGTTTGTGCTTGTGTGACTGGTATTCCATGTTAGCTTCAGCTTGAACTATCTGAGGACTTTTGTGGATCTTTTTTTCTGTTGCTCTAGCTCTTTGTTACTGTTTAATTGCTTGTTTCCTTTAGTTTCTCCCCTTAGATAGTTTGCATTATATTGTAATAATTGTATTTCATACATTTATCAATTGAATAAGAAAGGGTCTGTAGCAACTTCTGTTACTTACAACAGCCTATGAAATAAACTTTAGAAATATGCAAGTAAAAGTCATATAAACCCACAGTAGAAGTTGGTCAGTAAAAGGCAGAAAAGTCACAGACGTTAGCTAGAGCTTGATTTTATTTTGCTCCCCAACAAGTAAAAGGGCAGACAATGGTATGTAGAGAAAAAACATTGAAAAAAACTCCAAGAATCTAATCCACAAAATATAAAAATAAACTAACTGAGAAAAATTAGTGCTCAGGCTCCTGGCCATGCACCTCTAGCATTTTCTGCCTCCTGTGGCCCAAACTGTGCACACACAGAGGATCTTCTACTCCTGGCTTTATGCTCCTCCTACCAGACAAACAATTGTCAGTGAATTATAGTCACGAATACTATGATGATCACCATGGTCAAACACAAATTGTCTCCAAAATAAAGATTTTTGTTGATGACTGCATTTATTTTATTTATTTATTTGCGAAGTCACATATGAAACCAGTGTGTTTAATGTTTACAATGCAATGACATTACCTTCTGGACTTTCCTAAAAGTTGAAATATATATGTATCTTACAGAACAGTGTACTTAAACTTTTTACTCTGAGAAAGTAATACAAAATCCCACTGTTAATGTTCTGGCATTTATCAAGTATAAAAAAGGTTTTAATACTAACTGACTAAAAACAGAAAAAATTATTCTGATGTAATATATATGTATATATATTTATGCAGTGTATAAACCTGGAAGCTGGTTTTATATGTTCAAAGAACAAAACATTTAAGACAATAAATCAAGCGAGAATTTAAACTTGTCTCTGATGTTGATTGTTATATTTATTTTTGGTCTGAAGATGTCATGTGCTGAATATTTTTATTTCTCTTGTGATAAACACAATCAATGACCAGAGAATGGTATATCAATAACACTTATCAACTGTTGTACACCTTTTGGACTGTATATGGATTTCCAGATTCTTTACATTTGCTTTTACTGTTTTTATTGATCAGTCTTAGCATTACTTTGGATTTAATTTTATTTTTCTTTTATTATTTGTCTTACCGGCAGGGTAACTCTGCTAAGTCTTAAGTCGGGAAAGATTTTCCTTAAGATTCTTGAGTTTCAGACTGTTTATGTCCCTAAAAATTTTAAAAAGCACATTTTATTTTTTTTTTTGAAGCGGTGTTAACAATCCAAATCCAGACAGGCAGAAGGTAGTCTTTTATTAGTTTTTTTTCTCTTAGCATCCAGCTAATTGGTTGGACCAACAGGCTGGAGAGGTGGCCAAACCTGACAACGAGCATGTGAGAGAGTGTGTCAAATGTCCTTTGGCATGCTTCAGAGAGCTAATCATAACCACACTGCAGAGATTAATGAAGTCAAGAGCAATCAGTTCTGACACACAAAAGAGACACATATGCACACACTCACTTAAGTGGACACGCATGAGGACGTACAGTGGTTCTGGAACAGATACAGGAGACTTCGTTTTGCTCAGCAAGTGACATGGGGATGGACTTAATGATTAACTGAATATCTTCTAGTGTGAACATCTTTACTTACATATGTAGCACCACAATTCCACCAATCACAGAACCAATCTTTCCTCACCTATCACCGTTAGAACTACTGTTATTATGTAAATCTAATTGACTTTCTTTCTCTTACTCTCCCTTCTGATATTTTTCATTTATTGCTTGCATCAAACTCTCCACCAATGTTCAACTTAACATTGAAATTGTCTGAAAAGAATGCTGTACGTTTTGGCGGTGTTCATATGTTATTTGTATGTGTATGTCATGAAAACCATGTTGATAAAAACATTGGACTGTGAACTTTTGGGACAAAGGTCTTGAAGTTTAATAAGACCCACACCCGCTTTTCAAACAAGATTAACCCTACATTTTTATATGAATGTGTTGTTATTTTTAAGCAACTATTGATTTAAATGTGTATTATTTTTAGCAATCACGTGCTGCATGCTTTTACGTAGTCTGCACTTCTCAATATAAATCTGAGGGTTACCAGTGACCACCCAATCACATGCACCAGTAAATCTGTATTTGTGACTCATTGAGTGTAACAAACATTCTGACTGAGCTGAAACTGTTTTCCACTAAATCCACCCATTGAAGGCTTTTTTGGTCCTAATTTCCCTGACTGTCGACACTGCTATGACTGGACGTCCACTTTAAAATGTACTTGTCACATGTTTTGCTTAAATGTAAAGTTGGATTATTGCTCTTAACTAATAACATAGTAAATATAGACCTAATGATGCAGACAGTTAATGCATACCATAGAACTGTTGTAAATGTAATGCTCCTACAACAGCCTACATTCACATACACACTGAGCTTTATTCATTACACAGCCGATCTAACTTACAAATCAACTGAAAACAGGTCTGACCACAGGTGTATGGCCAGGCCAAATAGCCTTTCATTAAGTGGGATTTGTGTGTATCTTTGTTTGCGTGTGTGTGTGTGTCAGAGAGTGTAAGAGAACTATGCTGTCTAAAATGGTTTAGAAGGAAAACAGAGTTGCCCAACTCTGAAGGTCTTTTCTTTTGTAAAGTAGCTTTTGTTACTCGATTCTCTCCACTTTGCTTTTTATTTAGTTTAACAGAAATGAATATTTATGATTGAACTCCCAAACCTGTGCTATTTGCTCTGTTTTTTGTTCATCATTCTTCTGTGTACACTATCTCTTTCAGTCCTGTAGTCAATTCACAAAGCAATCACAAACAGAAACAGGCAAATCAAGGACTAAGAATGTGTAAGTCATTTGCACTACAGTTCAAACACTGGTCTAAAATTGTCCATACTTCTTGTATATTTAGGTTAAAAGCATTCCATACATTTTATTAACATGTTTCTTCTAACTTGAAGTAATTTTGACCTGCATCTTCTACTGCAGGTTTACAAAGCTTCCATTCACCCATCCCACAGACTAATCCACATCTCACTTTGATGCACCAAAAAACATCCATTCCTCAGCCTCCCTACCTGGACTTAAATCCCTGAGATCCTGCACTGGCCAATTTACCCCAATTTTTATTCATGTCTTCATATCTGGAGCTGTGTGGTTCCCTCCTGCTGTAAGCATCTCACCATGATCCCCCAAAAAGCAGAGTATGGCAGGGTTAAAGGTCACCTCCACCTTTAAAGTGGATCACCAGCTTCCTGGCTGACCAGGAGATGAAAAACCCTTACTGAAAAGTTATCTGATTCTGTTTAACTCTTGCTTGTAAACCTCACTGTGTTAAATGATTTACAGTCAGAAGTTTTAGTTTCAGTTCATTTACTTGCATCATTTGAAACAATATTTTATACAAACAAGAAGAGAGAAAGAATTTTCCATTTTGTAATATTTTTATCCTCTGTGTAAAGCCAGCTTTGCTGAAAGTTGTTTTTCTCTGTTTTTGTTCTGCTTATTCATACTCACAGCTTTAAGAAGTATTTGTTTTACTAAATGTGCATGTCACAATCTATGCTGGTCTTTGAGCAATATGATAAATTTTACTCTGTGTAATTTGCACACGTTCATATAAATATGGGCCTTACACACATAATGTCTCATTAAAATGTGAGCAAACAGTATTGATGCATAGATAAGTTAATTGCTTGGCAGGGCAGTTTTAGGAGAAGATCTTCATTGGCGGGCACTTTGAGGATTAACTCAAGATGCAAGCTCTGGTTTGCGTGTGTTTGGCTTGTGCAAATAGCTTTGTGAATTTGTTTGCTAATCATTTAAATAATACCTTGGAAAATATTTGTTTACTAAGTTTGTGTAAAGAGATGACTACTTTAAATATTGGAAACAAGCCACAACAATGTAAAAAAAAAAAAAAAACAAAGAAAAGAAAATACGCAACATATGATGTTACCCTATAAAATGCTGAAGAACACATCAAACAAACACAAAGATAAACCAGAAAACATGCCACCAGTACAATGGCAAACAGCCGACCAATTCCAAACGAATGGTGAAGTGAATTCATAAACCTCATGATGATGATGGGCTTGTCTCTTAGCATGTCAGAGGCAGCAGTAAAGGTCACCGAGCACTGTGGGAGCATTTACGAAGGAGGAAAACACTAAATACTCGTAATCCCCAGTTTATTTGCCGCATGGATGGTTAAAAGCTACTCTCAGCCTCATAAAATTAAAACTAAGTGTGCACCATACTGTGGAAAAGAGGCGTGGATGTAGAAAGATAGCAGGAAAGGAGAGAAAGAGAAAGGGGCTTATATGATGAGGCAAGAAAGATAGTGAGATGAAGAGAGCACGGAACAAGGAGGCGGTGAGGAGGCTGAGGAGGAAAAGAGGAATTGAGAAGCGGTGATGTGCAGCTCCAAAACATTCTTTAGCAGAATGAGCTGTCACCTGTACCTCTTTTGCTTGGCGATCTATGGTTCACACTGGCTGCCTTTGATTAATACATCCCACCTAAATCATTGAAAGTTCCCCTTTCCTTCTTACCCATAAAATGCAATACACAACACAAATCAGGCGCTTAAACAGTGAAGCCAGATAACAATCGGAAAATAATGCATCTTAGCTGGGCCATCCCGATAAATTGTTCCTTATAACACCCTCCCTTTAACCAAAATCAATTCATCCGCCTCCCATTTTTATTAAAATCTCTAGTAATAAATCTTCCCACAATGTTTGTTCATCTGTTTTTTGATACATTTATATCACTTTCAGTTCTGCTCCAGTGTTTTCCCCTCCCTGCAGAGCGTAAAATGTGAAAATCTATTTGGGGGCCAATGGATTAGTTAAAGGAGGTGTTATGGGCCCCTGTTCTTCAGGTGAAAAAGGCTGTCAGTTTTTTAGTGTGTGAGCACATGCCCATGTGTGTATGTGTAAACAGAATCAATAAATGCGGCAGTGTAGTGAGTAGATAGCACCCTTCCCCTTGCTATTCTGATTAACCCAAGCCACTGAAAACCCGCCAGCCAACACATATGTGGAAGTGTTGGCTGGCATGTGTTGGTCATATCTATTTCAAATTGCATTTGTCTTTTCATAAAATTTAATATAGAGATGTGTTATAATGTTGACTTTACATTCTACATATAAGTTCATGTAAAATTTGTGACCACATGAAAAAGCCTTTGATCATCTTGCTTTGCTTTCATTTAGGAGTTTTTACTGTTTGATCACTGCAGCACAGAAAATTACAGAGAACTCAGGGAATATAATGTATATTTGTGTTGTTTTAAGATGAGTGTACATAAAAATTAATGTAGACCCAATTGGGACTGCATACTGAAGAAAGTTTTTCTGTGCACATACTAAGTTTTCTTCTATTCTACTAGGTCAATGATGGACGATGTAAGCATTCAGATGGCCAACTACAATAGGAATACAATATTATAAGCCTCATCACTGAGTATTATCTCATTTCTTAGGAGATCAATAAAAGCTTTGCAAAGTGCTGGATCAGTTGGCGATGTAGTGTAATTTATTCTTAGTGCTGAAAAATAATTTATTTGTATTGATTAATGTTAATTAATTATGCTAATTGAGCAGGATGAAAACAGTTGTCCAGAGTGCCCTCATACATACATATTGATAAACTGGGCATAAAGAAGCTATTAGTTTATAAATAACTCATGTGAAGAGAGAGATAAACAGAAGAATCAGAATGACAAAGTGCTATTCGACACAGAGGCAGCTGCATGACATGTTCAGAGTATTTATAAACAGATGTTTTGTGTGTAAAGAAGTCCACCATAATTTCCAAAAAAGTTTCGTTTTAGAAGGGTTACCTCATCTGAGCTGCTACGGCCTTTCAGATTTCTTCTCTTTTCATTAGAGTGAGCAACAATGAGTACCTAAACCCTTAGATTGGAAGAAAGGGAACTAGTTTAAGTTACCTTAAACATGGGATGGATGCTGGTATAGTATTTCAAAACTGCAGATCTATTGGGATTTTTATGCACAGCCACAAGAGGGAACGTCCCGCTTGATGCAGTTTTGTGGATGAAAATGCCCCAATGCTGGAAAAAAATGGCCAGACTGATCTGAAATGATTAAATGGCAACAGTAGCTCTAATAACCACTCAATATAACCAAGTTATTCTTCTTTTTTTAACTCAGCTTTTTTGAATGCAATCTTACCCAAAGCCTAAAAGTGGATTGTTTAATGTTGCACATAATGTAAATACAATTTTGGGTTGCACCATCACGGAAAGTTTGTCCACATCACCAAATCCGTACATCATTACAAGGACGGAGACTACAAAATAAATACATTTAAAGCACAATGGAACTTTTAAAAATATGCATTTGTGTTTTTTTTCACTGTAAAGTTGAGAGCTTTCATACTGTAGCACAGCACCGTCTTTTCTGTGAAACAATCCCATGACAATATCAGTTATTTCTACTGTTGCATCATGAAAAGACATGCAGAAAGTCACACCATGCAAATATTGTCACATTTGTTGTTAAAGTTTAGGTTGAAACTCAGTTAATGTAATGTCCTCTGAAGTGATAGAAGTCCCAGTATGTTTGTCACAGTGATGCTTGCGCTAAGATCAAGAAACCTGCATTTTCTATCTTTGTCAACTCAAGCCTTCACATGTCTATACGTATGTGTGCATGTGATTGCGTGCAGAAAGGCATGTTTATATGAGTACGTGTTAGTCGAAGTGTGTTGTGATGGGGCAAAAGGCTGCGCTGAGCCACATGGATTTGCTGCTAAAGTTTGAACAGTTTTAAATTAAAATGTATTGCTCATTCTCAATGTATTGATCTCAGACCCAGCTGTGTCAATACGCCGCCCCGACTATTTTTCCAATAACTTATAAAGATCTGCCAGCCAGGCATAAATTCATTACATAGCTCTGAGTATATATTCTCCCTCTCTTTCATCCCTTTCTGTCCCATCCCTTTTCCTTCCCACACAATTTACTGTCTGTTTTTGCCATCTCCTTTTCTTCTATCTTTTAAAACATCTTTTTCTCTTGCTGTTTCAACCACTTTTCACTTTCTTAAATTTAAGCCTAAGATAAAGTTTCTTTTTTCACCTTAAGATTATTTTAAAAAGTTAGATTTAGCCTTTTTTTTATTGTAACTGATTTTTTTTTCCATGTCCTCTTAGTTATAATGAAGTGATATAGAATAATGTTATTTTATATTAATGAATTCAAATAATATAATTTCCAGAGGTAGCAGATGTTTTCCGGTTTCTTTGGCACCACAAAATCATTTCTTCTGAGTTCATAAAAGTAGCCAAACAGTAAAAAAAACCAAACATATTTAATATTATTTTCCATGCAGATGTTTGACACACAGATTTCTGTAACTTTTTCTGTCTTATTTACCATTAAACAAGTGAAATAATGAGATCACAGCTCTCTTTCCATTCTTTCAAAAACATTCTCTTCCTCTCTCCTCGCCAGTTTCTGTTTTTATTTTTCTCCATTCATCTGTGTTCACCGTCTCGCCTCCTTCCCCCTCCAGCTTTCCCGTTCTTCTGCTGTTTCCATTTCTCTTGCTAATCTCCCTCCACCTCTTCTCACTGTCAATACCTATCTAATTCCACTTTAGCACCAGTAATTGGCTGATGGATAGAAGCTATGGATTGGCCTCTTCCTGATGACTGCATGACACTTTCCCTCCCCTCCTCTGGAGCTGGTAATACTAATAGAATTCCAAATCCGCAGCACTGGGATCCTGTCATGAGTAGGTCAACAGCTGTGTCAAGGTCCTATTGGAAAGCCAGCATCCAACATCTTAATTTAGACTTAGCTTTTTGTTTTTTTTCTCTCAGTGCTTCGCTAAATGATCGGTGTGTATGCTGCATTTTTGCTTTTGTGACTGTTGATTCCCGACCTCTATGCGACACCTCAGGTTCTATTTCTCTTTTTTTGGCCACTTCTCAGTTTTCATGCCGGTTTGGCGGTCAGTAATTTATTACTTTTTTTTATTATTAAACTTCAGATAACCCTCAAAAGTACTTGAGGTTGTCTGAATATTTATATCAGTTGAGCTCATTTAGAAAAAAATATATTCTGTACAGCACAAAAAAGAAAAACAACAATCGGACTGAAAACTACACAGAAGGGATGAAGGGTAGTGTATTTTTTTAAAACGTTTTTGAGCTCCATACCTGGAGTGTTGCTTTGATCTTTTTGATGAATGTTTGAGAAATCTTTCAATCTTCCATGCCAGCCATTCAGGAGTGCCTAAAGACTTGCCGCCCATTTACCTGAAGCTGCCTCACAGAGCGCTCCTGTCCCACAACTCCCTTCCCCTCCACTCTGCTCCTCCAGACTAGCGGCAGCAGCAATTAGCAAACACCTGGTGGAACTCCAAGTCTTCTGAGCTTATCATACAAACTAGCTCTTAGGAGTGACAAACACTCCTAAGAATGGTTATAAATGGCATCATGGAGAAGCATTGTTGCTGAGGGTGTAGTGTCGGAAAGAGCAGGCGTCAATTTACAAAGTCAAATGTCTTTTAAGTCATGTTTTATATATAGGATTTTTATAAAAACTGAAGGTAACAATTACTTGATTATGCTATAAACTGGCACTGTGTGCCTCAAAAATACATAACATCACCCCTTTAAATTGCTTGCAAAAAAAGTATTTATCAAATTTAGAGTTAATCATTTGTTGTTGTTTTTTCTTAGAACAACAATCTGGATCTTTTAAATCAAGCTTTGAAAAAATTCTTCAGATTTTTGGCTCTAGAGAAACAAGTCTATTGATTTTTGCTTCAGTCTGCCATAGCTTGGAAACAGTGAAAGCCTATGAAACAAAATGTATGGGGTGTGTGTTTGTGTGTGTGGATGTGATATAGTAATGAACTGGGAGAAAAGAGGTTGGCTAAATCGGGTTGCTATGCTAATTCTGTCAGTTGACTGCATAATGCAGTGCAGCAGGGAGATGGACTGAACTTGACCCTGTTAAACCTGACCTTGGCCTCCCGCTTTCTCTCCCTCATCTCACTCGCGGATGTCAGTGGAGGGGTCCCCAGATTAGACCAATAAATCTGTTTGGTGTGTTTGGAGACATCTTGGCAGACACAGAGAGTGAATGATTTTCTCTGTTACTTAAATCTGTTACTCTGCTTCTTAAATCCACTTGTACCATTCCATAGCGTAAAAGTAGTTGTCATATTTGTCATGGGACACCACAAGGGTATTGCAAATCTGAATTGAAAGGAAACTAATCCAGAATGTTTCTCAATTTTATATTCTGCTGTCTGTTTTATAACATCAGTCTGTTAGCACCAATGTGATGACACTTCTGTTGTCAGTAAATTTGCAGCTCTGAGGAAGAAAACTTGCCCTAACCCTAACCGTAACCTAACAAGCCTAGGGTCTCACCTGTTTGGTTCAGTATGTGACTACTATGGAGGGAACACATTCATTTCTGTCTGTTTTTATCTTTAGGCTACTGTAGCAGGTGTTTTACACTTTATTTTAATACCATGGGGGTGGGAGTGGAGCAAGGCTTGAATGGGAGTCCAAATATATTTACTTAATATACAGTCTGAGTAGATATTTTAGTTTTCTGAAAGATCAGAACTATTGGCATTGTGCACATTGTGTAAAAAGTACCATCTGCTGAAAGCTGGTGATAAAGTAGGAGGAGGAAAAGTGAAAGGTTGGAAGCCACTCATTGCACTACTGGTTATGAAGATAAATGGCAGAGATGTCACTGAGACAAACTGATCCTTTTTTGTAATAAGCTGTGCCTGATGTTTTTGCAAAGTTTTTAAAATAAGATGAACATTCTAAACTCTGTTTAAAATTCTGCTGTCCTATTAATGCATTTTTATGCAGAATGCAAACTTTATTAACAGGGAACATTCCAGCAGATGGTGATTGATATGCAGAGATTATAAAAGCGATCTCAAATACATTAGCTGCATAAATGATACCCCCACTGTACAATATTGGTGAGATGCAACGAGTAACCTTTGGATATCTTTAAATCACACTGGCAAAGCACAATAAGTTAAAATGTATATATGAGAAGTGAAATTATGTTAACTTTCACATTTTTTGCAATCAACATCTTTTTCTGAGCTTTTACTGCAAATCAAGAAGCTTTCAGGTGAGATTTTGATAATAAGACAGTCGGTAAAAGAGCAGACTGCCCTGAATATTGATTCTTGTTCTTTAAGAAAATCCATTATGTATGACAAATAAATGCAATATTAAATAACTAAAAAAGTAATCAAATTTGAAAAACATGCAGCAACACATGGTTTGAATCACCCATTCACCTGAAGTCAAGAGAAACATTTGTTTATTTTAGCTCAGTGTTAGAAGGTGGGGTTGCAAGCCTGGGTGGAATGTCCCTTTAAATTATTCAAAGCCCAATCAGGTGTCTTTTTCTCCTCCGATCTAAAGATGGGTATCAGAGGTCATTCATTCTTTTTCTCCAGGGTCACCTTCCCCTCATTTCCTTTTACCACTGACAGCTCCACAAACTTCCACAGCCTATCTCTTTCAGAGACACTCTGGCCACATGCTGCTGCAGCAGGTCATGCAGCAGAAACAAAGCAGCTGTGTGCATATGTGCAGTCTCACACCACGCTGCACATGTAACATGCACACATCGACACTGACTTGGCTATCCTTTGAACTGAGCTCTATTGTGTGTCGGAACATTGTTCACTGTCCTTTTGGCTTTCTTGTATCTGAATACCTTCTGACCTTGTGTCTGATGCATTTATTGCTCGTTGTGCAACTTTCTTTGGTTTAACACCAATATGTGACAAAGGATGTTTGGAAACCACGGCAAAGGAAAGGCAAGTTTTTGTCTTTTTGGTAACTTTTTCTATTTATATAATTATATGTGGAATTAATCATAACTTCAAAAATGTTTAATATTCACCGAGTGTAGATTTTGCCTTAATATAAGGACAAGACAAGTTTTAAGTGGAAACTTGAAAATACACAGAGATTACTCCAAGTACAGTCTTTTTTTTTTTTTGTAGATTTGTGATTCAGTGCTTATTTCCATACATAAATATGTACAGTTATTTTGTAGTTACGTGTGGACTATTGGAGCGGCCTGCTGTTTGTGTGAGAGCTTTCTCTTACAGCGTGTGTGTCTACATGTTCACCGCTGGGGGCTCGTTGTCAGAGCTTCTCTTGACTGGCCAATTAATTATGATGGCCTACTTATGATGTGTAATGAGATGATTTATTAGTAAACACACAAACAGAGCAGGGACAAACACAAACAGCCAGGTAGCAGTGCTGCGTTTCGTGGGCCAGAATCATACACTGGGGCAAGATCAGCCTCTACCTCTGGCTGTGTCCTATTCAGTCAGAGGGAAGATTACAGCTCGTACACCAGGAATATTTTAAAAATAAATAAATAAAATGCATTTTCTGGATGGCGCTAATGCATTGGTATTATTGTTGTTTGCGCTGCAAGGCTGATTCTAATAATGCTTATTTGAAACATACAATCGAAGATATTAAAAACTTGTTCTGAGGAATCGGGCAGTTCTGATTTTCAATAAACGTGTCACTAATTAGCCTTTTTTTCTGTAAAAGTTGACTGTAGCTGCTGAACAATAACATCTGTGCTGATTCTTCTTCTGTACTTCTGCACATACATAATTCTATTTGGTGAATTTTCCATGTTTACTTGAAACCTAAAATGGCCACCCTTCAAAGTGTGTTTGGTGAAGTTGGTGTCTAAGCTTCTCCTCTACATGTTTATGTACAATAAGTGGCTGTGTGTCTCTGTATGGGTATTCGCTGCTTTAGGTGTGGCAAGTATAGGTGAAGCAGGTCTGTCCTGGTGGTGAGGAGAGCTATTTGTTTCCTTGGCTAGCTGTCTGACTAGCTGGGTGGGTGTCCTATTTCTGGATGACACACACACGCATACACACCAGACTCCATGCCCCTCCACCATACGTTGTGGGACATAATTTATGATGGCTCTGTAACATATGGACTTTTCATCACTCAGTGGCAACAAACTCTCTCGGCTCACTGTTACAGCATATTGTTTCTCTTCCCCTCCTCTTTTGATAACAGTCCTGTCCTTTATTGTTTTCCTTCTGTTCTATTTCCTTTCCTGTCTTTCAACCATTGTTTGAACTAATGTCTTATACTTTCCAAAAATACAACTATAATGATAGAGCAAGCAAGAAAATACCGGCCATGCCTTTCCCTCCACTTGCACTTGTCTCTTTCGTGGAACTTGACCCTAATTCTGTTTATCTGTGATTAATCTGTTTTCCATAACTCAAAAAATAAATGTGTTTTAAAAGCTCGCAATAACAAGTCTTATACTATAACACTCGATGTGTGAAATGTCAGATCATAGGAGTTTTATAATAAAACATATGCAAATTATAAACTGCACTGTGTTCTGTTTAGCCAGCTGCCACACATGTATGAAAATATCCCAATTTAAGATTTATAATGCAGAACTCTGGGGAAAGAATGAAGAGCAAAGGTAACAAAGTACATTAATAATGGGTTGACCAGTGTTGATTTTTTTTCAAAATAAGTCTATTTATCATCCTGCCAACTTTACTTTTGAGATGTGTCTACATGGAGAACAGATTTAAAAATCTGAATACCTTTCCACAAAATCTGGAGTTTTCCTAGGATACATAAATAAAGAAAACTGCTTTTAGTGCTTCCTGGTGCTCCTGTGAGTATTATGTACTAACTATAATATTTTCTGTTTGGAGTGTTTTTTGTTAAAAGCCTTCTTAGTGTTTTTTTATTGTAGTATTAATAACTCCTGATTTTGCTTAACCATAACTGTCTTTATACCTATCAGATTAATTTATTTATTTCACATGAAATATGAAAGCTCAATAATTGAACCATATTTATAATCTGTGAGAATTTCATCACTTTTCATGCCACATACTAGGATTAAATTCAGTTTGAATAAAGGTATGATAAATCTACATGCACTTTTACAGAGTAAAAACAAAACTTCCAAAAATAAAATTGATTACTGTGATAGGTAATAAATATATATTTTTTTTTATCAGAGATGTGCTGACTGATCATAACTTGTGGTTTTGCAGTATTTATGTAGCAACAAGTAAAACATAAAAATAGACTGGTGTCACATTAAGGAAATTAGAAAATAAATTATTCAAGATGTTTAAAACTTATTGTCTGTTTCAGGTGCTTCTCTACAACAAACCACTCTACATTGTTGTCTGTTTGTTTTTTTCTCAACCACAACTTGCCTTTCAAATAAAATTTGTTAATATATTCTTCCAGATTTTTCAAACAAGTTGCCAATTTTGCTCTGTTTCTCCATCCCAAACCATTTGGGGGTTCTTTTATTTATTTTTCTGTTCTTTTTTTCTGCAACCAGTGTAGCGGCACTCTCTGTGTAACTATTGATGCTACTTTGTCCTAGTGATGAAGCAAGTGGGCCGTTGTTGGGTCGATGTATGTCATTGTTATATTGATGTGAGGACAGACCCCTGAGGCCTGCAGCCTTCCACTCCCCTGAAAGCAATAAATCTATGGCCTACTGTTCCCTGTACACTGTACCTCACATAGCTTTTCTTTCCCTTTCAAACACGTGCACACACGCCCACACACCCCCCATCACACACATAATGCTCCTATAGTATAATTTCTCTGCAGAGGATATTTGCATTTTAAATTCTATTATTTCAAGTTCTTTCCCTGGTTCAGTTGTGTGTTTGCATGTGTTTAAGGAAGCGGTGCAACTTTTATTTTATATGAATCATCTTATTTCCCTTCAATCAGCCAGTAGAGGCCACTCACAGCATTCCATACAGACTGACAGAGCACAAGCGCAGACTCTCTCTCACACTCACACACACGCACCCCTACACACACGGACGACAGCTGTCCATGACAAGACAGGGAAAGTGGGGTGCAAGTGAGAAGATCAGGAGTAGCAGAGGGAAAACCTACGGATGGAAGGGAAAGAGTTTGCTTAAAATAAAGAAATGGAGAATAGAAAAGACTTCTGTGGATTCAACCCAGAAGAAGAATTGTAAGATAGAAGGAGCATCTATGATGTGTTTTTTTTCTGTTTGCTCCGACTCATATTTACCAACTTTGTACTGCTGAAGCTCTCCGCTTTTGACTCAGGCAGAGAGAGAAATTGGTGAGAAATTGGAATTGACATTCAACCCGTTTTCCTCGTGAGGAGTGAAAAGTGGAGTTTAGTGTCCTGTTGTCACTGTAATAATACACAACAGTGCTGTCAGCGTGCATACACAGTGTTGTAACAAATCTGTTTTTACCCAGTGGATGAAAAACAGCCTGGACAGAAGAACAACTGAAGGGGAAAAAGAGATAGTGAAATCAGTGGAAATTTTGAGAAAAATTTATTAGTCAGCAGATTTGCTGTCAGGTTGACAAGCTTATCACGTTTAAAGACAGAGAGTAAAATGTGTCCAATCTGAGGATTTAATGGAGAGGTAGTTGCTGAGGACAATGAGTGAGACATTGTAGTCGTTGTCACTTTCCCCCCGCAGAAACCTTCTCTTTTTCTTTCTCATATACATTTCTCTCGCTCTCCACCAGTTATCTCTGCATCTGTTCTATATTCTCTAATTATTTCCTCTTTTGCCTGGAAAGTAGATGCTAAATCAATAACTCTCCACCGTTGGAAGCTCAAAGACTGGAGAAAAAAACAGAGGAAGGGATGAAAAAATGGAATGAAAAGGTTTTTTGCATTTTCAATAAAGAAACACATTTTTGCTTAGGAAGTTTTCATATATTCCTTTTTCCAGTTTACCATTTCTAAAACTGTTTATAGTATAAATGCATTAACATATAGAATACCTAATTCCGTTGCTTCTTTCATGGAGGACTAAATGTTAGAGCTGCACCGCTCACGTACACCAAGCTTTTTTAATGAATATGTATTTGTACTTAGACTATTCAACATAATTACAAACAAGTGTTTCTAAAAATTTTTATTTAGCTATGTTGTGACATGAGCGAATAAAAAACTATCTTGTACCATATTATACACATAGAAAGGAACTTAAAACGTATTGGTAAATTAGTTCACCTGCCATGTAGACACAGAAACAAAAGACGGGAAAGTGAAGAGCAGAAGTAAAAACTGAAAAAGATCATTTGAAACCATAAGCTAAGTTGACCTTGTCAAAGCACAAAGGACAGAGAAGTTTGTGAAGATTATTGCTTTGGTATTCGTTTGGTTATATTTCTGTCTGTCTGGGGAGTGAGTGGAGAAGCCTTGCTGTGACTAATGGGATGTTTGTCGAATCCAAACTTTCTTCTGCTACCCCCCACTTTCTCGCAACTCTCACATGAGGAGCCTGTTTCTCTCTTTTCACTTGGGTCTTTTTTTATTTTATTTTTTTTATTATTAACTCTCTTTTCATTGTTTTGTTTGACCATGTTTACTGCTGGCCGGCCCACCTGCAGGTAAACAGACAATTGTACACGTTTTACACTGTGTGTCCATGTTTCTGTTGGTGTGTATGGCACCATCTCTCCAGTTCATTGCTTCTCCAAATGTTGTTTGTGATATTATATTTGTGTGTGTTTTTGTGTGTATATGTATGTGCCTGTAGAGGTGCTATCTGTACTCAGATAAGACTGTAAACCAGATTAATCTGCCGTGGAAGAGCTTGTCAGCAGGACCACGGGGTGTGCGTGCGTGTGTGTGTTTGGAATGCCACTTTCCCCTCAACTAGCCCATCAGGTGAGCAATGGCTCCTGCACTGTCTGTGTTTGTATGTGTGAAGGAAATCTACAGAGAATGCTATATAAGTGAATGAGTGTGTAGGGTCCAGTGGAAGATAATGTGATCATGGCTCCATGTAACACAGCATGACAACAGTTTCTGTGTTTGGAGTGTGGGCAGGTGTGTGTGTGCGTGTGTGTGTGTGTGTGTGTGTGTGTGTGTGTTAGAGGAGTACTGCATGACAAGAGTGTCTTTCTATACCACTGTGGAGAGAATGGATTACTGTGCTCTCTCACTTGGAGAACCAACATACGCATACATACTTCTCAACTTCCCACAAACTTCTTAAATTTACATTTGGATACCTTAGATATGTGCTAAATTTATGACATTCATAATGACAGACCTTTATATGGATTCCTTTTTACTTTTTTTGTACTTAATAGAGGTTAAACATGTCAAAACTTGAGGAAATTTGAGGATGGGTGAGTGAAAATCTCATTTCTTTAGTTACTGGTAGAGCTATAAATTCAGTTTCAATGTTAGCCTGTAACAATTTAACAGAGTAGCAAACTTAAACCTTTCTTTTGGATAAAAATAAAAGCAGAATTTTATTTTTATTTAGAAAATTAAACTGAATTCACAAGCTAAAACACACAATGACCTTTTATAAGTGAGAAAAAACACAGCATTGGAAGGAAGCATTCCTTTTACTGTGTGGATGAATCAAGTGTAAGGTAAATGAAAATTGTAGAAAAACTAAGGGAATGAAAGATGTGTTGACATTTTACAATTGAGATATAATGATTGAAATGAAAAGAAAATATTTAGTGTAAATATTTAATATTTTGTATCAGAGAATGGAATCTGCAGTTCTCAATAAACAGGAATAATTAGTCTGCTCTCTGTTGTGCCTTGAATTAATGCACATAAAAAAATAATTTCTGCAGATCAATCATGTTGATCTGCAGCTTATCTACAGTCAGTATTTCAGTTGCAGCTTTGGGGAAACTTTGCTTCTATAGTAAAAATGAAAAACACATATAATATTACAATAATTAATAAATTGAAAAATAAGCTTTAAAACAAAGTGAGGATAAAAAAAAAGAACGAAATAAAAGGATTTTGTTGTTGCTGTGCTCCAAAGTGTCTTTTGATGACCTTTCTCAAATTTTTAACAATTTTTTAGCAGACCAAAACTAATAAGACTCCAACCAAAGCTAAATACGGAAGTGACAGACATCAAAGAACATTATCATGCAAAGAAAATATGTAAATGTGTTGTTACTCAGCATCAACTGCTAACGATCCGTTTTGTCTTTTAGGGCTTAGTCAGACTAGAATGCAAAACAGGAAACTGCGCTGCACACCGACTCCTGAGTTCTCATCCCTCCTTTGAAACCATTACTCTCTGTTTCCAGTCTGATTGGTGCACTTTCAGAAGACAGATATTCATATTTCCTCTCCAATCACTTACAGCTCTCTGTACATTTGCATTTCATCAGAGATGCTGGAGGCCACCTACAGTGCAGCGTGGGACTATGCGTCTTATTCAAGGGCATTGCTGGCGAGAAGTTTAGAAGTAATACCAAAATCCTCCAGCTGCCAGCTCACAGCCAGAAAACACCCCTGTCTGTTTTGGGGATCAACCTAACAACCTTTACCTTATTAGTCAACCCCTACATCGGGCCTGACCCAGGGAGAGGTAGTGGGTGGTTGTGGGACGGCAGCCAAATGTGTGTGTATTTTGTTGAGTGGGTGGAGGTGTTGCTTCCCCAGCGTAAGGAGTACACTGTATCTTCCCCGACTACTCTGTGACAGGGCTACATACATCACCACCCCAACACCTCTGTTTCTCTCTCCTCTCCCTCTTCATCATTCTTATTCCCTCTCTCCCTCCCTCCATCCATCCACCTTTCCTCCAACCCTTCCTCTCACCTGCTCCCATCTCTCAGGAGTGCTGGTGTCTCCGCATTTCCCTTTTTTCACATTCACCTGCTCGCCGCTCCCCCACACACCTCTTGCCAGGCCTCCCTGAGTATCATTTACATCGATGATGCCTCATCATTACCCCTGCCCTACTTTATCTATCACCCAGCAGCTCTGCAGTGGAGCCTCTTCCTTCACCAGAGGCCTCATTCCTATGTTAAGTCGCAGCAGATCTCAACAGCTGGAACAAGGCCTAAAAAAAGTAAAGCAGAGCCAGGCCTCTTATCTTGTGTGTGGGTGTGTGTGTATTTATATATTCAAGACCTTTACCATTGAGCTGTTTACCACAAAAACAGAAAATTAGATATTTATTGAATTAATTGTGGTTTGGGCAAAAACAAACTTTGTGCAATCAAATGATCAAAATCTCTTTTAAATTAAGTACCACAGTACCAATGATTAATGTGATTTATTATGATTTAAATGCCCATTTTGCACTTCATATAATGGCTCCATTGTCTCTGTTCTTCAATACATATTACCTAATCTAAAATATTTTCATGTTGCTGCAAAGTTTTGACTGGGAAAAAATAAACCATTTTTGGTTTTAAACAATTGCTGTCCAAAATAAAGGCATTTGTCAAACACAACAAACATCCATCTATCCATCCATCCATTCATCCAGTCATCCTCCCATCTATCATTGTCTGCAAATATGGTCAAGGAGTGAAACTTCCAAAATTCCTCTTTTTGGCACTCCCAATCCCAAAGTTATTCCAAATCCCTCCAAAAAGTTTTACATCTGGCCCAAGGTTTCCTCTCAGTAGGATGATACCCTCAGTCATGAAGAAGACATCAAGATACGAACATTTATCCTCACCACAGGCAGAGACTGACTCAAACCCCAGAGCTTCTTTCAGAGCTCGAACCTATGCCTCAAAATACAGGAGCTGACTCTCAATCTGTTGGCTCAGTCCTACAGTACTCGCTAAAGGCCATTGCTTGAAGTACCAACTGAATCCCATCACCTGGAAAAACCAAAGATTGAGATCCTGAGGTTTTCATTCTCGACACCATACTTTTCACAACTTCACCTTGAAATTCCACTGAGAAAAATCTGAAAACCATGAATCATTTTCCTTTCACTTCATAGTTATGTGCTACTTTGTCTTGGTCCATCACAAACAATTTAAATAAAATATATTAGTCTGTTCTCATTTGAAAAACTGGAAAACTGGATAAGCATGTGTAAGCAAGACTGGGATCTGGATCCACTCTGGGACTGTTGGTCAGAACCACCGGCAGGCAGAGCAGTTAAAACGTATGGGGCCCAAACCCTGAGATGCACCATGGCACATAATCCTTATGCATCAATTATGAGCAGACGTAAGGTCATTTTGAGTTGGCAACATTTCCTGGATGATGAGAAAATGCTTTCAATTAGCTTCTAATAAATGAGCTTGAGATTATGATGAGAAAGTAATAAGGTGCTGCCAGCGCATACTTAAACTAAATCTTGTACATGTAGATTCCAATCAATGACAGGTTTACAACCTCCTATGCATCTAACAGGGGAAAGTGAAAAATATACAATATATATTGCAAAAGAAACAAAAACAATCACATTAAGAATAAGTAATCTGACCCGATTTGCCATTTCTGTGATAAACTATTTATAGTTAATGGACAGTATTGAAACTGCATGTAAAGTGCAAAAACTTATTTCCAGCCTAAACTCAATATCTGCGAAAAGAAGTTTTTAAATAACAATTTAATTTATTGGGGTAAGAAAAACTATCCAATCTAAGCCAGCCCTATGAAAAGTTATTCCCCTATAAACCTAATGCCACTGTTTGTGCCACCCTTGGTGCTAATAAACACCATCAAGCACTTGGAGTAACTAGAAATGAGTCTTGTGCATCTTTGGCCTACTCTGTGCAGACTTCTTTTAATTGAGCCACTTATACTTTTACAAGCACAAGTGACCTATTTAAAGGTCACAATATTTCAAAGTGATTTAAATCCAAACTAACTTTGTTTAAGTCATTTAGTAGTGATTTGTTGGTGTGGTTTGGATTGTTGTCCTGCTGCATTTTCTAAATTACTTAAGTTTAAGATCGCAAACTAATGGCAAGACAACATAGATCATGGCTCCATACCGTGGTTTATGATTTATGTTATACTTCATTTACTGAAGCAGAAAAGCAATCCCAGACCATCACACTGCCACCACTATGGTTGAGTTTTTTCTGAAAGGCTGCTAATTTTAAGCCTGTAGCACATCTTTTAATGTTCTAACCTCCATATAAAATGCATCTTCACAGTTAATCCAGGATTTAACAATCATTACTTTGTTCAAGGTTGGTTTATGTAGCTTTTTTCCCTTGATGAATACATTTGAAAGCTACTTTTCATTCATAAAATAGTTACATCATCAGAAAAAAAGAGTCCGCCAAAGCATGAAAACAGAAGAAAATTGTAAGGTTGCAAATACTTTCTCACAACTTTATTCTACAAGTAAATTAGTAAAAAACCAATGCATAGAAATTATATCCTTATGTGCACTGATTTACCTGTTGAGGACAAAAGTGACCAAGAGAAAATAAGGATCGAGAATTGAGCAATAGTGTCCCTTTATAATAAAAACTGGACTCATTTCTCTTGAATTTAGTCTATTTTACAAAAATGCCAAGATTAGAAATTGTTTTTCTTAAATATTGATCAAAAAGTCAAACATAAAAAATAAAATCTGTTAAAATGTCTTTGTTTTTTATCTACCAAAGAGTAACACAGAAGTAAGAGAAGAGCCGACATACCTTGACCACCATAAATAACACCAACCTCTCGCTGACTTATATTGACATACAAATTTCTTCTGGTGAGATTAGTAACATTACCTTGACCTTGGTTTATTGATTTTTAGTTCTCCTTTGCTTATTGAAAGAAGAATGGTCCCTCAAACCTGGATTACCCAAGAGTAAAGCAGAAATTGTGGTAGATCTGTGGACTGCACCTTCTGTTATAGTACAATATATACAAAAAATATTTTTTAGCCTACAACGGATAGTAAAAGTGATTAATGTGACATATTTATGTGATTCTTCCTGTAAAATGTTTACAATGTAGAAACTGAGATGAAGGTGGCAAATTAATTTGAAACAATGACTGTGGAAAATCTTTTGAAGACTTTTGCATAAGTTGGAAAGTTTTCTTTTCAAAGAACTGATTCTTTTTCTGTTTTTACCTTGGCCCTTATATCTGCTTCAGTCACAAGAGATATCAGATCCATGTGTGATACTGGAGTTTGCAAGGCTCATAGGGTTAAGTCTCTCACTGTTGCTTTGCAGCGCTAAACCAAAGGAATCACGCATGCAAGCGCTGTATTGGAGGACTTAATAATATGAAAGAAAATTGATTTTCTGGAACGAGATTTCTCCTTTGATAAGGTATTAGCTGGGAGGGGAAAATGTTGTGAATCTTCATTAAGAGCCTCTGATATGCACTGGGATAATCACAGGGAGACGAGTGCGAATGAAAAATGAACACAAAGGGAAGAAAGAGAGAGTCGTACATTAGGGAATGGGGAAAAGAAGGGAAGATGCTAGGAGTTGGAGAAAGAGCACAGACAAGATCACATATGCACACACTTGAATCAGAGACTTAAGCAGGAGCAGGGCTCCCTTAATAAGAATAAAAATTGATTTCTTTCCACTTCCATAAGAGGAGATCTAAAGATGATGGAGGTGAGGATTGGGTTGCAGTTCATTATGAAAAACTTTGACTATGTTCAAGCTTTGGGCATTGAGATGAAGGCTAACATATCTACCCTGGCTTTGTTCAGTACTTCTTCACTCACTGAACAAACAGTAGGAAATGTTAGAAGTGAATGAATAGACCAAAGAGGAGGTGATGTGGATCAGGACGGAAGGATTGTACTTACTGTAAAGCTGAGTAAAGAAATGATAATGAGACAGGAAGTCTAGAAAAGTAACGGACATGAAGAAGACAGAAACTGTGGGAATGAGGTGGAAGACAAACAGTCAAAAACTGTAAAAGTGAGGAAAAGCAATAAGGATCGCTTCCCTGCAGCAGAGAGTATCAGACAGAGGTGAGGATGAGGACATAGTTAAAGAGGATAACACAAAGATCGACTGACAGGGGAGAAGAGAATTGAATAGGACCTAACCTCACCTAAAACTGTTTGAATTTGATTATAGGCCACCAGTAAAATACAAATCCACTGCAGCAAGGAATCATAATGGTGAGTCCCAAATATTGCACCTGGATGCCTGAACAGTTTATTTTTAGATCTGAAAGACCAGATATAATTCTCGTAGCCACCAAACATAAGCAGCTACTAACGACTCACCAATTAGTGGGCGTGATTCAGTTCTCAGAAGTACATCTGTCAAAACGTGATTGTGTGTTGTTGTGTGCACACACCTGTCATCACTGTAAAGTCCAGTGTCTCTGTCTCTTCCCGTGTTTCAGCCTGTGGGCTGCCTGTTAATGTGTGAAAGCAGAAAGTGGAAATGATCAAATTCAACTGACCTGAGAACAGCACTGACACCTTCTCAATGTTGACTATGGAGTCTGCTTGCATGCATGTGTGTGTGTCCTCTTGTGCTGTATGTCTGCAGAAACAGGCGGTTAATAATACAAAAGCACCCAGAGCGAAAGAGTTATGTAAGAAAATTGAGCTGAATGAAAAATAAACCAGAAACTTTAGTCGGGAATAGGAAGACAGAATGACAAAGAGCTCAGAAGAGGAAGACAGACAGAGAAATAGTATGTAAGAGTCAGAAGAAGAATGTGAGTAAGAGATGGGGGAAGGTGAGAGGTAGAGAACATTTATTATGCTGGAGCTTCATCTACAGATACAAATCACAGGCTGTTATCACACGGAAGCAAACCTTGCTGGGACTCTAAACTTGGATCCATCTCCACTGACACACAAACACGCACACATACCTGGAAATATAGATGAGGAAGAGTGCAACAGGAAACCAGAGGTGTGTGTGAGCTTAGTGATAGGATTATAAATAGAGCCATGGACGGACTCTGCGAAAGGTGAGATCATCCAGTGGGCAGGGAATATTTCTCTGCTCTGGAATATACTGTGTGTCCTTTTTTTTTTCTCCCAAAGCCTCATATGTAGGCACATACAAAAGTATGTGTTGTTGTTGTTGTCATTACATAAACTGCATCAGATCAGCCCCAAATCATTCATGCCTCTGGCAGATTTTGATGTAAAATATTTCTCCAAGAAATTTTTAAACTACTAAATAATATGTCAATAACAGTCAGTCCCATATTGGCAAGAGTTCAGTTTTACTCAAACACTTATTAATATCATAAATAATGTAAAGGACCTAATTACAAACTTAAAGGGGCAGAACTAGGTATTTTTTATGCACACAATGCCATTTTATAGCACAATCAAGTACCTATGTTGCCTTCAGTTGTTATAAAAATGCTATATATATATATATATATATATATATATATATATATATATATATCATAAAGTAAAAGAAGTTTGATTTTGTACGTTTATACCTTAAAATTGGCGCCTCTTTAAAGAAAGTCAATGCTGTAGTGTGTGTAACAAAAATTGAAGTTACAGAAAAATACATTAAACATAAGCTGTTTGGAAATAAGTGAAGCTACACCACCCATAAGATCACCTGCCATTACTAAAGCCTTCATCTGTACAACTGTGCTGAAAGACAGGACATACAGTACAGTAGTGACTTTGAAAAAGCATTTAAAATATGAGACACAAGCTCAAGACGATTTATTTAATCACTTACCTAGTTCTTGTATAGATTTTGCCAACCACATTTCTACACCAAAAAGGAACACATTAAGGTAAGGATCAAAAGAAGATAAACGTAACAGTTGCACCTGCATTAAAACCACAAAGGCCAATGAAACTCATTCATTCCTTCCTTCTCTCTGCCCTCGTTATCCTACAAAGAGTTGCAGAGGAAAGACTTAAGGCCAGAAAACACTGAACAGTTCACCAGGACAACTCAACCAAACAGGCCTATGAAGGTGATTTATACTCCCAAAATAAATTTCTGAAATTCAAATCAGTGACAGTGCTAACCATTCCCCCAATATTTAAACTCCGTTACAATGTATATTTCACCCCTTGCAGAGAGCAAAGTAAAACAAAAAAGTTTTTTTTTCCATAGATCCTCAGTTATGTAAACCAACACATCAACATTTTCTCCTTCTTCTTATAACTACCTGTGGTATGCAATTCTCCTCCCCATCAGCGGCACAGTGGCTCTGGCTGTCTTTGTGAGAACGAATAATTCATTGTCCTATAAGAGTGGAAATGCAACACCTCACTTTGGGAGACGACATAAGGAGAGAAGAGAAAGGTAAGAAGGGGAGGGTGAGACTTCACCCAGTCTGCATTTAAAGAGGTGATGCACACCAACTCAGCCCCCCACACACATCGTCAGTAATCCTTTGCTTCCATTGCCTTTTTCCTTTTACTCCCTCGCTGGAGTCATTAAAAGGGAACCCGTCACACTTTCTGCTCCCAGGCAAGTGTAAGGTTGAACACCTGAAATGAACTCTAAAGTAGGATGTGGGATGGGGTAGTTTTTATTTTATGGTCACTGGATATCAATATAAATGTTTTTTTGGTTTTTTTACATTTTTGCTTTGAAATTTTATAGGAAAACAAAAACAAACTCTAACATAAAAGTATTTAGTATATGTTATAACAATTAGCCCTTTTGCAAAGTTGCGCCACCCACCAAAAATGGAAAACAAGTTTCACACTTTCTCTCAATTTGTACTGATTCAAATGCCATATGTGGCAAAGAATGGTTGCAAACTTAGCTCTGCATTTACCTGTTGATGATATTGTGGATTACCAGGGGGCTCCACTCACATCAAGATAACAGTTTAAAAAATATGTTGAAAAATGTTTTTGGCGCTTACTGTTACTTTGTTGTTCTCAGTTTGAGCAGTGGTGATGAAACTTTGCTACTTTGTCATTATTACTCCTCCACTTTGTGGAGAGTGAACATGCTCTAGGGGTCACAGTGAATCCAGCTCCTCTCAGGTGACGCTGCCACTGCGGAAACCCCACCAGTTTCCTCAATTTCTTTTTCAGTCACTGATAAGATGCTGTAAAAGTAGCTGCATAATCCTCCTTCTTGATTCATCCACAAGTTGCTCTTCGTGTAATTATTTTTATGGACAATACAAAATACCACTATGTGATTGTACCTCGTTTGAGTCTTTACTATTTCTTTTGCATCAGGGTGTTCGGGCTTTAATGAACTTGGTCAGTTCTAAGTTTGCTTGACCCAGACGATGCAAAACGGTTATGAAATGGGCTGTGGTTTTTTTTCCCTTGCCGGTGTGCTAAGGTTCACAGACTCAATGAAGCATCCTTTGAGTCGTCTCCATTCTAAGGTTGATCACGCACACCAAGACCTGATGGGTCTCTGCCTCCATCACAAGGTTTGACCAGAAGTGATTTTCTATCATCTGTGACACCTGCAGTGTTGGCCTGGGCATTTCGGGTTTAGACATTACTTCTGGCAGAAGCCCACAATTTGCTTCAGAGTATGGATACACCATTCCCAAAAGTCTTGGGGTCAAGATCCACCAGAACACTGCATACAATCCACAGAATAATGGGGTGTGCCTGCTTAAATCATCTGGGAAACTTCCAGTCTTTAATGGAGGGGGAGTTGCATTGTAATGCTGATGAATCCCGAGACTGCCAGACCATTCATGTTCTGATTGAATATGTAGTCTTTAGTTGGTGTAAAGTGAGTGAGGGTTTCTCACGCAATCTGTAAGAACTCAATGTAACTTTGTGAAACACTTAGAAACTTCTAAGAAGAAAGCTGTGGTGTAGACGTCTGCCTAAAAAACTGTTAACACAAACCCCAGCAATTGATTGAAAAATAAAATTGGTTAGAATAATAATTTAATCCAATAGTTTGGAAAATATGTAAAAAGTCGCTGATGTTTCCAAAAAAATAGTAATTAGAAAAAATGGACAGTGTTCTTACTCCATCTCGTTGGTTTCGGGTGTGTAAAGTTTTTTATGCTACTTCATTGGAGTAGAAGAGGTCAGGAGTATATTAGCTGAAATATATCTACTGTCAGAATGTGAGAGCAGGAAAGAGAGAGAGGGACCCTAGCTGGCAGCAGCGCAGTCTTTTCACCCCTAATTTTTTCCACCTTGTTAGGCACTCAGCCGTGGGGTGGGCAAATATAAACACCCTGGCAGGATGGACAAGGATAGAGGGAGGGAAGGAAATATGTATCTGGGCCAGAAAAGACAAAAGAGAAGGAGAGAAAGAATGCAAATAAGGTTCAAAGATTAAGGATAGAGGGGTTACCGATACTGCAAACTACTTGGAGAAAAGCAAAAATGGAGGGAGGAATTATGCTGGAGACAAAGAGACACAAAAGGACTGTTTGATATTCATTCCCTTGGTGTTGATCTTGTTTGCGCTGTTCCAGATGTACCTCACCTCTTGCCTATTGAGTATCAGCCTTGCTGCAAACAGGCAGGGATTAAGTGCCCATAGAAAATGGATGGATAAATGAGTGATCTCGTTCTTGTCGGCTGATAAAAATGACAGATTATGACCACTGATCAAAGCTAAATAAATCCTCACTGACCTCCTGCGAGAAGCTACTATGTACTGCAGTCATATAACGAGACTGTCGATTATTTTGATCCTGAAAATGTCGGGTACAAAATGATCAAAACTTCAAAGGTATGAAATGATGAAGTAACAAAATGCCCAGCCCCCTTCCAATAAAATTTAGATTATTTATTTTTAAATAAGGTTTTCAGTCAGTTCTTGGCTGAAGTTGTTGGTCTGAAAGTACCAGCTGATGATTAAAATTTGACCAGCTGTTGGTTAAAGTTATGGAGAAGGAATTTTCTAAGAATTTGTCAAATGTTTCATTGAATCGCAATAAATTGTCTAAGGCTAAATTCACTCTCATTGTTTTGTGCAGCTTAACTTCTAGATCACAAATGCATACCTCATAGACCTAAAAAGGACAAATTAATCATTAATTTACTTCATACTACCACACTTCAAAATAAAATAAAATAAAAATCTTTCAGAAATAATTTGCCGTTAAGATTGTTGTTGGTTTGAAAGCAAATGATTGTGCAGACAAACAGAAAAAATCTCAGGATTTTTGTGCAGTAATATAAGTTTTCTTGGTACAGGCCAGGCAATCTAAATTAAAGAACTATAAATAAACAGCTTAGCTTTTAAAATCTGTTTATTTGTAACGGAGCCCATCTTTCTCTCCCCCATTTCTTATTATTCTTCCTTGTGCCACCCGCGGCTGCCCCCTGGTCGTTTGCTGGTTGTCTGGCAGACTTCGGCAGTATTGCTGTGGCGACAGAGACAGGAGCAGATGTGACTCTGGTTGCCGGGCGTTTGGCAGGAGCACTCATCGTCACAGTGATGAAAATGCAGCTGGACGGCACATCATCTGTAGCTTTGTGAAGAGATGGGCGCATGCTTGTGTGTGACTCTCTCTGTGTGCATGTGTGGGGATCATAGGGGAATCGAGGGGGTGGGGAAAGTTGGCATTTGGTAAACTCCCCTCACCCACCAGCAAACACACATGCACACCCCCACATGCAAACACACACAAACTCAGAGTGACCCCATACAGCCTAGGGGGACTGCAAGTGCACAGCCAGTAACCCGACAAGACGGGGGTGACGAGTGTAGGGGTGGGTGTGTGTGTGTGTGTGTGTGTGTGTGTGTGTGTGTGTGTGTGTGTGTGTGTGTGTGTGTGTGTGTGTGTGTGTGTGTGTGTGTGTGTGCGTGCTCTAACCAGGCAGCAAAAAGTGCTGTCAAACATACAAGATGGGTTTTTTTCTATTCTTTATTTCTTGAGGTATTTCCTTCTATTTTGGTCAGGCCGTCTGGTAAGTTGGAGACAAATGGCTGTTTGGGGGCTAAATGTTTGAACTTGAGCAAGGAGACCCAAATTGACACTCTTAAGGAAAACTGAGTCCTGAGGATAGCAAAGAGAGAAAAAGAGGGAGGGAGAGAGAGATTACAGATGGAAACATTACTCAAGACATCTGTAATGTGTACACACCAACAAAGAAAACAAACACAAGAACTGGCCGGTGGATATGAGCTGATGCTGTGCTTCCTCCACTATGAACGTTTTACTTTTTTCCTAGTTGCATTTTCATTATCACCTTAAAATGTTGCAAATCTGCTCTGATTTTTCCATAGAAGTCCCACTACTTGGATCATAAATCACTCCATTTTCACTAAATGATGTGAAACTTTAAGTAAAATAAAAGCAACTTTTGCTTCTAGACTGTGTGATTCTGCGTGTTTGAAGCATTGTTTGAATAAAATTGTATTTCTGTGCAGCATCATGTGTCACTGCATCCATGTAATATGGAATTTATATCGGCATTAAGTTTGTGTTATTCTTGTAAATTTACTGCGTGTGTGTGTAAGTGTGTGTGTACCTGTCAGTGGTGTGCAGAACAGCGCTTTGGCAGTGGTCTGACATTTCCTGCTCTGACATCTTGTCTCAGTTCATCTCCCCCGCCACTGAATGGACAGAAGCCCTGAAGGGACACACTAGCACCAGCGACGCAAACTTGTCTTTTTGTCAGCATCCGTGAGGAGCTCTCCAGTACATTAGTCACAGACACACATGCACACACAGGCGCACATACATAAGTTTCTTTCTTTTTTCCACACTCCTCCTTTTTGATGTGAAATGACACAGTGACTGTCCAGAGCAAACTGTCAGTTGTCATTTGCAACAATTCTGATGAGCAGCTTAAGAAATGTAGCAAATTCTTCCTGAATGTATCACAATTACTTAATATTTCAAGGAAGACAATGAAGCTCTGACTATGGTTTAAATAAGATATTTCTGCTCACTGTTTAAAGAGATCCATAACCTTTGTTAATCTTCTAAAAATATTATATGTCATTCTACAAATTGTACTGTGGTACAGTTTCCCATCTAGTTTGATGTTGCAGGTTCGAGTGTTTATTTTTGATTACACTTTCTTATATTAATTTAATATTTTTTGCATATAATGTTTTTATTGTAGCCTTATCTTTCATACATATTCTTTTACTGGTGTAGCTATGGATCCAAGTCTGCTAATGAACTTTGTGATTTGATTAGTATTTGGTTAAACTGCCTTTTTAAGCATTTGAGTTGAGTTCAAACTTTCTGAATATTTATCTACAAACTTCTAATGATGGCTCGTCCTGACAAACGGTTAGCCAACACTGTCAATCCAAAGGTTATTCTGTTAATGTGCCCGATGAAAATACAAGAGACAGATGTAGCCATCGTATGAGGAGTTGCAAGTCCAAGAGCAAATTCTAAATCTTGCTCTTTAGTTATATACCTAAAGTTGAATCAAATGTCTGAATGGAAGAATTGTGTTATCTAAGCAGGCCTGCCATCTCTAGTTATCTCATCTCACAGGCTCTCACATCTCCACCTCTTTTCCCATCTCCAGCAGTCTTTACGAGGCTCAGGAGAGCTTTGACATTTCTAAATGAAAAGGCTCTCTTTCCAGGGCTGCAACAGCTGACGATTTATGACAACGAGGCCTCACTGGAATCTTTGCCGCTGTCAGCCAGCATAATGATGTTTTGATATAAAGATGATTGGTGGGACTACATGCGCTGCACTGTGTATCAGGTCTGCACGTGTGTACGCCTCTGTGTGATTGGGTGATTTAAGGCGGACACTTGAATCGTTTACTTGTTGTTGTCTATTGCTTAACTGTTTACTATGTTGGAAGCTGTTTTTTTATTTTTATTTTAACCTGACATTTAGTGTACCCTTCAACCAGGCACTCCTTTGACTTTAGATTTCCCTTTCCACTGTTCTCCTTCCTTGTTTTTCTGTTTTGCCTTCTTGTTGCTACATTTATCAGTTCAAACAAGTATTTCTAAACTTCCAGTTGTGTTTTTTTTTGTCTTCCTGCTTGCTTCATCTCGAGACACACATACACACCCCCAACTCCTTCGAACCAGTCAGTAGTGACAGGCATATAGTTTGCTATAGTTTCTATTAGAGGATCATTGCATGCTTGAGGGCCCCCACAGATTGGTTACATTTTGTTCAGCAGGGCATTAGTGGGGCCTGTCGAAGGGCCCCATCATCATCACTGTGTCTGCCATCTTCCGGCGGTGATCTATGATTCAGCCATCAGACATACATAAATCAGAGTGCTAAAAGGATTTCTACTCTACCTCACAACCCCCCTCCTATTAAATTTATGCTGCTGTAAAAGAAAGGAAAATTAGTCATTGAGGCCCCCCCACCCCATCCTTGAGTCTTTCTCTTTCACTTTGTTGCTCACTCCATGCAATGTGTAGCAGTAAAAAAATAATAATAATAAAAGAGGAAAGACGGGGTGAACAATCACATGCAGTGCCCATCATTTTTTTTCTTTCCTTCCTCCTCCCCCTCTTCTTCTCTCTAATATCATCATTATCAGAATCGTAAAGCGAAAAATAACATGCCAGAGGGGAAAAAAAGGTGAGGGAAGAGGGTTTGGAGAGGGGTAAGTGTATTCCCTTCAGCCACTAATCCCTCTTCTTTCCTCAGCCTCTCTCCAATCATCTCTTCTCTTCCACACATGAACACATACTTAAATTTGAGAGCAGTTAATAATTAGTCCAAAATGTCTGTACATGCTCATACACGGTCACATGCTTGTGGCTACTTACACTTTTTCTTCTTATTATTATTATTTTCAAATGCAAGTGTGCTTTGAGACAGTGCCTGTTGGTGTATGTATTTGTGTGTCTTCACTGTTGAATGCAAATCAGTGAATCGCCCAAGCAGAACGCCTTTCAAATCCCATCGCCGCTCCGCTCTGCCCTTCCGCTACCAGAATGCAGTGCAGTAAGGCAGGTAGGTATGGAGTATGGGCAGTGCGTTGTTGTGGGTGACTGGTTATGTTATTGGCCCACAATCTACCCATTAACTTCCTGCTTTCCTCTCTGTCTATCATCACACTCTCTCAAAGTGAGGCTTTTCTGTTACTATGTTTTGTATGTAAATTTATCTGCCAGCATGCCAGTTCATAGGTTTCTGGTCCAAGCATCTTATATGTGACTTTGTGCTTATACAACTGAGCTTTAAACCTTTGTATTTTTATATTTGGGTTAGTAGATCTTTTCATCCATTCTGAAAAAATATTTTTTAAACTACAGTAAATCTGCATTATTAGCTAAAGTAATATAAACTGTCTTTTTAACAGAAGGCAATATAAAACATCTGTATAATTGCATATAGCTTGAACAAATAATTAATATTACAGTACACATCCGAAGTGGGTAGCAATATTATTCACAGATTTCAACAGCAATCTATTGAAATTGTAAAAAAATATAATAATAAAAGGTCAAGAACAAAAATATGAAAATTAAAGCCATCACATCTGAACAGTTTGAAACTTGATAACTTCCCCATGCCTTTGCATAAAATCACCAACCCCAACTGCTTATTACAGATACGTTTACTTGAAGAGTTGAGGATAATCTGGAGATCATGTGTGACAAATTAATAAAAACGTTGCATCATTTCAGTATAAATCATAGCGTCCACCAAGGTTTACATAATGTGACCGCCCCTGTACTTGTACCATCGCAGCACCACTGTCAACTTTGTAGCTCAGTTGTCCAAAATCAGAGGAGCACAAATGACTCTGCACGGGCCAGTGGCCTCCTGGATGCACTGTCACTGTGGAGCACCGCTTCACCACTAATGAACAGGCGATGGATTTGTTGTGGTTCACCTGGAGGAGCTCTGCTCTACAGAATATGTAACATAATATTCTTCTGTGCAGTCCTGAACAGTATTGTGCTGGACAGTTGGCTTAATTTGGTGTTCGTCATGGTCCACTGGTGTTTGTGTTTTGATTTTATTTGTGTTTTCCAAATGTTTTTGAGTTCTTTATTGTCATTTGGGGTTTTCCTTATCAGTTCATTCGTTGGGTTCTTTATTATGGTTAAGTTATATCTAATCTGTTCATTGCTCAGAGACAGGTCATATAAGGGCAAAAATATCTAATTTGGTTCTCTTCAGACTGAGGTGTGAACGTAACCTATGTCTCTGGAGAATTTTATTTTTAATTTAATAATATATGATTCAATAATAAGACACAAGCTGTCAATTTTTGTTACAGTAGTGGTACCAAGGAGGGAATAAGAGAATAGTGTCAACATTTCTTAGAATCAAGACAAGGAGAATGACACAGTCAGAGGGAAAAAGCAGCTTCTCATCGACTCATAGTAATCCTGTCTTTGTATGACGCTAATTATATGCAAATCCGCGTTGTAAAGTGATTTGGTTTTTCTCGTATTTGAAATAATTATACAGGCTGTGCTTATGGAGGAAAACCTCTTCAGTTTCAATTGGTACACGGCTTTCTGTTGTTTCTGCAGAGGAGTGTGATGGCTGGTGTCTTAATCCACCAGACCGGCATTTTTACCCACAACGAGGGAATAATATGATTGTCATTGTCAGTTACACTTATGGTTCATTTTACTCAATCAGGCTTAGGAAGGTTACTTTGAAGCCGTATTTTATTACAGAATGCTAATTATGTGGTTAGGAGCAGATTATTTTTACTCCACCTTTTGAATATTATCCAGCTCTGAAGATGTCTTGAAAATGGTTTTGGTCAATCAGCATGTGAATGAGCACTAATGTAAAGGAAAAATGTATGTTATTTTTGAACATACAGCATATTTGAAAAATTGCTGACCAAAATATGCACTAATGTTTACATTAAAGTTTCTTAAGGTAAAAGAAGCTTTTAGTAATGGCAACATTCACACCGCTGTAAAAAAAACCAAAAAAACATTCACATTGCAGGGAAATATAAATCTAATTTAGCTTCTCTTGACAATCTACACAGAATAAGTCATATTGTTTTTTTTTTTTAAATCAGACCCAAATGTGACCCAAAAAAGTGTTGTTTTTTTGGGGGAGGGGGGTCACATCACCTTTTAAAGCACACTCAGTTTAAAAGGTGATGTTTCCCATTGTTCTGAGTTGCAGGTTGTAGCTGTGTCTCTTTATTCACACTCCATGCCCATGAAACTTCTACATGTGTGTCAAGTTTATTACATCAATGTATTACCAGAGCTGGTCTCATAAATAAAAGTCTTGCCCCAACAGTACTTTCAAATGCTGCATTGTGGGTTTACTACCCCACAGAGTGTTGTGTTCAGGATCCCTACTATTGTACAATTTTCAATTTTATAGGAATATCTGAAGGATGGCAAAATAATTGGATTTTGTTTTGTTTTTCTAACAAAACTATCCCACTTGGAAATGGGTTCTGGGCAACGTGCCCCTGGGCCGCCATTTGAAGAGCTATTACTGCAAAAAACAGTCAACTTAATGAACAGACTGCAGTAAACAATCTTATTCTCAATATGATTTCCAGACGCAGATGTCTTCAAATATCCTCTGATGAAACTAGACTCATTTCAGCATTATGATGGGCAGGAGATAGAGAGAAACTCTCTTCCCTCAGTTCAGGTAAAGAACCGCCTCTTTGAAATACACTTCTGCTCTCCATCCAAACTTGAGCTCACAGGTGCACACTTTTTAAATAATGTGTTTGAAACTTTAGATTTTGGATGAAATATAAAGTCCTTTCAAGTAATTTGCCTGTAATTTTTGCATTTTCCAAAGCGACTGTGGGTAAAATGTTTAGGACTGTGTTATTGTCCATGTTAAAAACTTAGAGTATGTCCCTCATCTGTGAGCTCATCTGGAGAAACACATCAAGAGCAACAAGTAAGTATAAAATCTTGTCAAACAGAAAGCCAATACATTCACTATAGTTCTACATAACACTGAAACAGAAAACAGTACCATTTTAGAAAATCAGTAAAATTTTGTGTGATACAAATGAAACAGCAAAGGGATAGAAGAGCAAAACAGACAAAAAAGGAAGTAACTAAATTTTATCCAGGTTACCTAGACAAGGACACTTTGTGATAGCCACCTCCATACTGTCACTTTCTGTGGGGCACATATGATTTGGCCCAGCGCTCTCACACAAACACACACAAAGGCAAAACAATAAAAAGAGGGCAGTGTAAAGCAGGTGCTGTAAAGGCTGAGAGAGGAGATTGTGCATGGGGTTGTATCAGCAGTACAGAGACCACTGGTGGTGGAAGCACGTTTATACACATTATCTCACACACATACACAGACTGGGTGTGGCTTTTATTTACTTGTGAGAAAAAGGCTTATCTTGCCCACAACTGTGAGGCTAAAGAGAGGTCTGACCTCAGCTCCTCTCTGCTCCTCTCCACACATTCTCCTCTCATCCTCCCTTCACCTCAAACCTTCCCCTGTGGATCAAGTGTGCAAGTTGGCTAAGTAACGCAACGAGGGCTCTAACCTGCGACCTGGTGCACATAGCACGTAGAAATGATTCACAATCTTCTCAGTGTGGCACTGCTGTAATGTTTTGTCTTTTAGAACTTTGTTGAAGGAGAAAAGGTATTTTTTTCCCACTTTGAGCACCAAACAGGAGAAACATTGATATTTTGTGAAACATTTCCACCCACAAGAAATGTCTTTCTGTATCTTACACCAGTAAAGTTTGATAAAGCCCTGGACTTTTCTGTTTTTATTTGAGTTGTACCAGTGATGAGTTAAGAACAAAATATTTACCCAATGATTTATCCTCTTTATTATGGTTTAATATAATGTTTAGCTTTATACAATATTCAAATTCACCTAAGAGGGACTGGCAACATGTCCTGGGTGTATCTTGCCTTTTTCCCTTTGACCACAAGAGGTAGTAAGTCTGACAAAGGGATCGATGCATGAAAGACATTTAAATGTATCGAGTTATACTCAACACTTGTATCAAAGTTTATATGATACGATGATTTGGGTACCCAAGAAAATAAGATTACAGGAAGGAACGCTTCCTTCTTTTATGCTGCAAGAAAGTGTTATGCACTAATAGTCTGAAAATCGTTGTGCAAATCAATAAACATATTTTATTTAAAACTTAAGACCTTCATTGTGGACACACATTCTTCTTAAATGGGCGGCATTATGTATTTTCCAAACACATAGTACCATTTCATTGCACTTATAATATCACTATTCTAAAAATTCTGTATATATCAAACACAAAGAAATTTGACTTCACAATTTGAAATGTAATATTTCAACTCATCTGGAAATAAAACATTTTTAATGGTGCTAAGTGTTGAGCTCAAAGGGAGAACTCAAAGTCACTCAAAATCAGAATCAAATGGTCGGAATGTTGCAAAAAAGTTGGAACTTGTTATGGAAACTACCGACAGTTAAACTTCAACAATCTCTGCAGTGAAATTGAAGATTAACAGAGATCCTGACTTGTTTGTTGTTTTTGACCATTGAGGCCTGCTCTGTTATTTTTCTACTCAGTCTTTTTATTCTGTCATTTTCTCTTTGGCCTCCTTCTCTTTCTCTCTCTTTGAGTGACTGTAGGAGCAATTGCTTGGCTAGCAGTGACAGATGTGCTGTATCACTGCTTCTCTTCATGAAAGGGGAAAAAAGAAATCTTGTCCTGTCCTCCACATGTCTGCTCTCTTTTTAGAGCTACTGAGGTCCTGGCCCCATTACACTGATTTACACACAGGCTCTCCCTTTTTGTCCCTGTCTCTCTGTGTCTCTCCAAGTTAATAGCAGAATGCAGATGAGCACTTTTTCACAAGGAGCTCGCTAACAGTGTTACGCATACATGTGTGTGGATGGGCGTGTGTTGGGGTGTGTGAGTGCGTGCGTGCAAATGAGTTCCTCTGGCCGAGGGGATGAGAGGGTAGTGACAGGGGTCTTGACATGCTAAAGAGGCAGAGTAAATGGGTTTTTCTAAAGCAGTGGAAGAAATATCACCATTTTATACCAGGCCAATTTATGTCCCCTTATCTCTTCCTCAAACATGTCACTTTAGCTACTGCTGAATGGTAATTACCACTCTCTCAACACTCAGTCATTCTTTAACACACACTTACAAAACTGTAGTTGAGAAGACACTCGTGTAAAACACCAATCCAAGACGTTAAAGTGTGTACTCATGTGTCTTACATAAATGTCTGTACACCTCACACACACAGAAGTGTACTTTAGTCTTCACACTGATCCTAAACCTGTTATCAAGAGAAACAAAAGTTGTGCAATTGATTCTGATGTGTTCATGTTCATCTCCTGTGCTCCAGCACAAATGATTCTCCAAAAATCATGCAGCATGCTGAGACTTCTGCTTCGTTTGTTGATGAAAGCCTCACCAATCTGTTAATCCACACAAACAGTTGAGATAAAATAGACAGATACTCTCACACAGAGACACACTGTGGATAAATAAGCATTTATACTCGTCTCATTCAAATTCTGATGGCCTTCCTCATCCCATAAACTGTTTCAAGAATTGGATCACCATTGGCAGCTTATGATTATGGTAACATCACAGATTGTCTCTGCTTTCTCTTTTCCCCAGTGTTTTTTTGACCATGAATATGAAACCCTCACTGGTGACTGAAGGAAAATATGAAAATATTATCATCATGATTCCATAATAAGAAGTTAGAAGATTCTTCATTTGAATAGTTGTGACATTTTAATAAAGTGTATTACAAATTAAAGACATTAACAACAATGTAGAAGGATGGGAGATTTTAGCTATTTTAACAAAAAGCTTTTTTGGTTTACACCCTCGACAGGGTCCTGGAGGGTGCATGGGAGTTCGCCCAACCAGTCTACATGTGTTTTGTGGACTTGGAGAAGGCGTTCGACCGTGTCCCTCGGGGAGCCCTGTGGGGGGTTCTCCGGGAGTATGGGGTACCGGGCCCTTTGATACGGGCTGTCAGGTCCCTGTATGACCGGTGTCAGAGTCTGGTCCGCATTGCCGGCAGTAAGTCGGGCTCGTTTCCGGTGAGAGTTGGACTCCGCCAGACCTGAGTGAAGTTGGCCCCCCCACCTTCTTCAAATTAGACAAAATTGGTGTCAATCAACTCGGCTACGTTTGTGCTGGTTTGTGCAGCAAAAATTTTCGTTTGTGCCGCTATCATTTTAAAGATATAAAGAAATGTTTTTAGAGGTCATCAAAGGTCAACCAGCCCCCCACCTTCTTCAAATCAGACGAAATGGGTGTCAATCAACTCGGCTACGTTTGTGCTGGTTTGTGCAGCAAAAATTTTCGTTTGTGCCGCTATCATTTTAAAGATATAAAGAAATGTTTTTAGAGGTCATCAAAGGTCAACCAGCCCCCCACCTTCTTCAAATCAGACGAAATGGGTGTCAATCAACTCGGCTACGTTTGTGCTGGTTTGTGCAGCAAAGATTTTTGTTTGTGCTGCTTCAGTTTTGAAGATATTAAGGAAAGGGTAAAGGTCAAAAGGTCAACCAGCCCCCCCACCTTCTTCAAATCAGACGAAATGGGTGTCAATCAACTCGGCTACATTTGTGCTGGTTTGTGCAGCAAAGATTTTCATTTGTGCAGCTATCATTTTAAAGATATTAAGAGGGCTGGTTGACCTTTGATGACCTCTAAAACATTTCTTAATATCTTTAAAATGATAGCAGCACAAATGAAAATCTTTGCTGCACAAACCAGCACAAACGTAGCCGAGTTGATTGACACCAATTTTGTCTAATTTGAAGAAGGTGGGGGGGCCAACTTCACTCAGGTCTCCGCCAGGGCTGCCCTTTGTCACCGATTCTGTTCATTACTTTCATGGACAGAATTTCTAGGCGCAGCCAAGGTGTTGAGGGGATCCGATTTGGTGGCCTTAGGATCTCGTCTCTGCTTTTTGCAGACGATGTGGTCCTACTGGCCTCATCAGGTCATGATCTGCAGCTCTCGCTGGAGCGGTTCGCAGCCGAGTGTGAAGCGGCCGGGATGGGGATCAGTGCCTCCAAATCCGAGGCCATGGTCTTGAGCCGGAAAAGGGTAGAGTGCCTTCTCCGGGTCAAGAGGGGTGTCCTGCCCCAGGTGGAGGAGTTCAAGTATCTCGGGATCTTGTTCACGAATGAGGGAAGAAGGGAGCGGGAGATCGACAGGCGGATTGGCGCAGCGTCTGCTGTCAAGCGGGCACTGTACCGGTCCGTCGTGGTGAAGAGAGAGCTGAGCCAAAAAGCGAAGCTCTCGATTTACCGGTCGATCTACGTTCCCACCCTCATCTATGGTCATGAGCTTTGGGTCATGACCGAAAGAACGAGATCGCGGATACAAGCGGCCGAAATGGGTTTTCTCCGTAGGGTGGCTGGGCTCTCCCTTAGAGATAGGGTGAGAAGCTCAGTCATCCGGGAGGGACTCAGAGTAGAGCCGCTGCTCCTTCACATCGAGAGGAGCCAGTTGAGGTGGCTCGGGCATCTGGTCAGGATGCCTCCTGGACGCCTCCCTGGTGAGGTGTTCCGGGCACGTCCCACCGGGAGGAGGCCCTGGGGAAGACCCAGGACACGCTGGAGGGACTATGTCTCTCGGCTGGCTTGGGAACGCCTCGGGATTCCCCCGGAGGAGCTAGAAGAAGTGGCTGGGGAGAGGGAAGTCTGGGCCTCCCTTCTGAAGCTGCTACCCCCGCGACCCGACCTCGGATAAGCGGAAGAAGATGGATGGATGGATGGATGGGTTTACTAGAAAAAACCTAACCTTGTGAAAACTAGCCCTATTGTCTACACTTTTCTTCATACAGAGGTCCTGGACACTTATCTATTGAGAAACGATTGCTTATTGGAGGCGGGAACTTTGTTGAAGTTTTAAATTTTACCTAGCAGATGACATTACGCTTTATGGGAGCAAGTGTTTAGGCACCCCCAAATGTTGCTAAAGGAGTCTTGAAGATTTCTCAATCTTGCATGAAACTCCAGGTATGTGTTTAATGAGGGAATAACATTATAACATGATGAAAAGCTTAGAAAGGTGGATTTTATATTACACCCCCAATTTTAACAATAGTAATATTAATCTGATTAAAAGCCAAACCCTTGTTGGAAATTACAGATGTACCACTAAAACTATTTCTATTACTCCTAGTTTAAAACCACCCTGGTGGAAAAGCAGCTGTATTAGTACAACTTCTAGTTTTCATAGTTAAGATCAATTGTATTATGTGTTAGTATGCATGTGTAGAGGGGCGAAAAACAAGTTGTTAGTAAACAAAACCAAGAAGTAAGAAAATAGGCACCCCAACATAATTTTTCATTTTGTATCTTTAATTTCTCATCGTAATAAGTTCTTTAGTGTTATTTCAGTTAGTCCGTGCAATTCTACACATGGCCGCTAGGGGCGCTGACGCGTTCGTGACCAAGAAAAGATTGAGCACAACCAGAAGAATAAATCTTCCTGTTGAAGGTGAAAGGAGCTCAACGTTTGTGTCTCGTCTTTTCTATATCGCAGGTCAGTAAAAATGTATTTTGATGCATAAATGTGGTGTCCAAGAATTAAGAGGCTATAGACTCGAGAGTCAACTGGTGGGTCACATTGTACAGGTTTGGATTGATAATGTGTAGAAAACGGGACGTATTTCGGGAGGCTAACTAATGCTAATGTGAGCGAACATTGTACATGTGTTGAGCTAGCTGAGAAACAGTTGAAGGACTAGAGATTGAATTCATTTTGAACTTATTGTATTTTTCACTTTTGAAACGGTAAAAGACATTTTTCTGGTGTCTTTTTTATGGGTTATTTAAAAAAAAAAACAGAAACAATGTTGTCAAACTCAATGAGTAAATGGTTGCATGAAGAGACAGTATTAACGGAGCAGTTTGTAGTTTTTTGTGTAAGAGATAAAATACTGTAATATTGTTAAAACTGTGGATACAGTTAAAATCTACATTGCTTAAATATTAAAGTATATGTTGTGCAGAATAAAAATTGTAAAAGCTATTGAAATAGTTAAAAGCAAATCCATATATCTTTATTTTGATAGTTAAAAATACAAAAGGTCTGAGGCAAAGGGACAAGATATTTGAGTTAAAACAAAACTAATTGGTTTGGAGAATTAGAAGCTATCTAAAATATTTTGTCATTCAATAAAATTCATGATGTTAAAATAATTCTCGTTCGGTTTAAAGCAGGCATATCCAAAGTCCGGCCCGGGGGCCAATCACGGCCCGCGGTCAGATTTTATACGGCCCGGTTCGGTTCCAGCTTCGGTTTTATAATGTATTATTTATGGCCCGCCTGCACCGTGAAACAGAATAAATAAATCATAAAACTTGAAACTGTAATTCCTCCTTTCACCAAATGGTGGCAGCACCACTTTAATACTATCAGTCTGCCTCCGTGCAGCGAACCGCTCTCCACTCATTTCTGCCATGGCCACTGCAAAGAAAACGAGTTGACAGTGAGGGCCGCCGCTTTCAAGAGAGATGGGAATTATAATACTTCTTCACTGAAAATCAAGGCAATTGTGCTTGTCTAATTTGTGAGACGGTTGCCTTGTTTAAGGATTTCAACGTAAAGAGACACTACCAGACTAAACATGCTAACACATACAACAAGCTAACAGGAAGTGACCGTGCTGAAAAACTGAAGCAGCTCCAAGCTGGACTGGCATCACAACAGCGATTCTTCACGCGGGCCTGAGAGTCAAACGAAAATGCCACCAAAGCAAGCTACGAAGTGGCCATGTTAATAGCTAAACATGGCAAACCTTCTACTGAAGGTACATTTATCAAAGACTGTGTTATGAAAATGGTGGAGAACATTTTGCCCTGAGAAGAAGCAAGAATTTGAGAAAAATGTTTGCCTGGCAGTAACAGTGTGGCACTGAGAGCTGAGGACATGAAACTGAGTGTTTTGAATGGCAACGTCTGTCACTATCAGCAGTGAAGAGCCAAAAGAACATTTATGCACCTGGATTTATGGCACTTATTTTTATTAAACTCTTGAGTAAGATTTGGTTATGAACCTGTAGATATTGTAAATGACGAGCAAAATTCACTTGTTTTAAGATTTAATAATAACAGACAACTTTGCATTACTTATAACTCCTGTTTAAAATGTTCGTGAGGCAAAGATATTTTTAAACTCATGTAAATTTAAGGTATTTCATACAGTTTGTTCAATGTTATCTGACTCTCCAGATATGAAAGAAAGGCAGAATTTGTGTTTTTAGAGATGTTCTCATTTGCCTGAGTGGCTTATATTTGTTTGTTTTTTTTGTCATTTGAAACATAAAGATAATTGTGACAATGAAAATTGTTTTATAACAGTGTGTGAAACTTTTGTAGTTAAAAAATGTCCGAACAAACTATTGGCCCCCGGGCATCTTCACTTGATCAAATCTGGCCCTCTTTGCAAAAAGTTTGGACACCCCTGGTTTAAAGGGATATAGCAGTCATTTGTAATGTACTGAATCGAAGGGTTATTTGTTGAAGTTATACAGTGATACCTGAATTATTTGATATGAAGTATTGCATATGTAGTGTTGTATATGGAGTACGGTCATCATGAGAAGAATAAATCTTCCTGTTGAAGGTAAAAGGAGCTCAACGTGTGCGTCTAGTCTTTTCTATATCGCAGCGTCACACGTTGAGGGAAGATCATCTACTACATTATCCTCAGCCATCCGAGGTTGCAGGGTAACACATGTTTAAAAACATAATGTTTAATCCCAATGTCATTCACAGTAGTGATGCCAAACTTTACACTTTAAACACAAAAATATTACTTAATCTCAGCCAGAAGAAAATAATCAGTCTCTGCACTCCTTTACTCACAGATTGTGTCTGTCGCTGTGCACCTATCTGTGATTTTTAATATTATGGTAGATGGTTAGTTATCATGCCTGATTGGTTACATGGCATAGCCATTTTTAATATCCTGTCATAGGTATGAAATGCAAAGAAACCCAAGAATAAGAGCTACTATTGTTATTGCAAATGAATTCATACACCTGGTCAACTCTGACAAGACTTGCACATCATCCGCATGTCCGGGACAATATTGCATTTAATTTTACTGTGATTTCCTGAAAAGAGGAACCAGTAACCAAATATTTTTATTTGTCAATGTTAAAATAACACACAAAAGACATTCATATGGTTACTTCAATACCACACTGGGAAAAACAGGTGTACACTAATCGTGACTTTGTTCTTGGCCTGTTACAGTGTGTACTAACCAAAATCAACAAATGTTCGTCCTGTGTGTTAATATGTCTCTGTACGTCTCTGTACTGTACTATTTAAACTTACTATTTCAAAGACCTGTCTTCATAAAAACAAGGAGCCCTCTAACTAGCAGCGCTTGCTGGTGTTCAAATGGCGATGTGTGTAAGAATGTTATGCACTGCCTGTCTGTGATGAGCGTGTGCGGGCATGTGGGTGTGTGTGAGTGTGTGTGCCGTCATGGCCCGTGGTAGTGAGTGCCCTACCTGACCTTGAGAACAGAGCACCACGTTGTCAGTCTGAGAGCTATAGCTAATGCTAATGCAGAGAGAATAGCCATAAAAAGAAGCCTTCTCATCCACTGGAGTTTTAAGTCTTTCACTCAGTGAAAGGAAACACTGCTCAGAGTCTTTTTGTTTCTTTCAATATCTTCCTCTCATTCTTCTTCTGCCTATTCCGAATATTCAACTTTGGTTCTCATTCCTTTTCCTCTCTTCAGTTTCAATCCATGTCTCTTTGTAATCTCTCATCTTTTTGTCAGTCTCTACCTTTGGTCTTCTGTCCTCTCTTGACTGTGTGTTCAGCCTCTTTCCTTACATGCTATGCCTTATTTCTATCATATATCTGCTTGTATTTAGCTACAGGTATTTAAAAAGCAACACTTTTGATCTGCTCCCATTCATTCTTCTACTCATTCTTCTGAGTTTGTCTCATTTTTCAATCCTTTATAAACTGAAACAAACCCTTTCATTTTCTTGTCTCAAAAGTTAATACTTAGTCAGAATACTGACACTTAGAGGACACTTTGGCACATTAGTCTTTGGAAAAAACATATTTCATTTCCCTCAATCTTCCCTTTTCTCATTTGTTCGTCTTTCTTTCGTTATTTGTCTCCATCTTAGCATGACTTGCCACTAAAGCTGTAATTGGCCTTTTCTGCATTGTGGTATTTCACACTGTTTGACACATAAAGCCTCAATGCTGGCTATATAATAGAAGAACTGTAGAATTAAACTGCAGCTATAGATGTACTGAAACTTGAACTGAGGGTAAGAGACTGAGTAATAGAATCAGGGAGAAAGATGCCGTAGTGTGAGTAAGTATGCCAAGCAATCCTGTTAGAGACTGCCTCTATATTCTCCTTCTTTTTTATTGTGTTTCCAGAGCAGCCAGAGTGTCTTTCACAGAGAAACTCAAAATTTAATTTGGGCCCATTGTTTAGTCTGCTTCAAATCCACAATCCTTAATTGTATGAAATGTGGTAAAGCTGTGATCCATGATTGTGCTTGTGACTCAAATTATCTTCTCTGACCTGGCTTGGTTTTGTAGGGGCTGAACTCCATCTACAGACATAAAAAAGAGACTTGAGGCGAATGGATATATCAATAAATGCAGCTATTATGTGAGATAATACCACCGGATTCTGTGTGGTGTCTGCATATTGTGAATTGCCGTGAGCATGTAACTCAGGCTCCGCAAAGCGCTGATAACTTAGAGGTGACATTGAGTAAAATCTGTTTAAAACTTATAAAAGCGTCTGTTGGTTTTTGATATGCTATTGAATCTGATATTATTAATTAATTTAGATTATTGTTTCTATAGATGATTGAGAATATTTCTGTTGTGACAGATAGGAATGAGTGGAGGGGGTAGAAAAACAGGGAGGAGATGGGGTGTGGCTTGATCCTAAAAGCAGTAAGGCTTAGCAACGTAATGTTCTTGTAATGTGCAACCTGTTTTATGTTGGGGATAAAAACATTTTCTTTACCCTTAAATTGATTTTGTCTCGTTTGCACACATTTTACACCTGATATCTATTTTCTGGCAAAATAAATCAAACAGGATGTGTTTTAGATCTGATGTTATACGTTGAGCTTCTTCCATCTGTTTCACCAATTAAGTTTTTTTTGTTTTTTAAATTTATAAAGTTTTTTTTTTCCTAGAAAAGTCTGCTTGCACAGAAGACTTGTACTTCAGATGTGAACAAAAATGCGTCCTCGATTCTCTTAAATAGACCACCTAATTTCACAATAGTGGCCCATTTTTGCATTATTACTTCATGTGACCATGTGTGTGTGTGTGCACGAATGTTTGTGTGTGTGCTTCTTGATGTGATGATGGTGGACAAAGTGCTGGGAGCTTCAGCTGTCATCCTGTCACACACTGACAGATATGCTGCTCGTACACCATCGAGGCAATGCTACGCGGCTCCACACAGTCTCTTCATGTGCGTGAGTCTCCATGTGAGTTGGTCATATGCAGTCTGGGCATCGCCAAAATACCCGTGCGCGAACTTTACACCCAAACTCCTGAGCTGTAGATGTGAGAAAAGACAATGACAGAAGAGGTCTTTGATTTATAATCTTTTCAGAATATTTTTTACCATTACTTTTTGTTTTCTTCACCAAAAATTGTGCAGAAATAAATGAAAACTTCAAAAGACAAAGGTTAAAAAAGTATTTTATCATAGGGACGTTTTTTATTGGCTTTCATTTTTCTATACCATGAAAAACCAAAAATCCCTTTGAAAAATGTTAATACAGAAATATTAATTTAAGATTTATTGCACTTCTTTAGATTAGCAGTCCCATTTTATGCAAAGGTGTTGCTAAGTTTACCCCTTTGCCATTTCATACTATTGCAAGCTGACTATCATTACTTTATACCTGCCTTCCTGATGTTTACTATCCACTTTTACCTATTTGCCTATTTCTACTTCTGGCACCTCATTTCAGTGTTTTAGGATTGGTTAGCAGTCACATCTCGCATTCTCCCTTAGCAAGAATCCAAAGTACAAGCAATATGTGTGGGGTTTAATATAAAGCCTTAAAGCTTCAGTATGTAACTTTTTTTAAAATAATTTTTTTAACATATTTGTTGAAACAGTCACTGTGTTGTCATAGTAGGGTATGAGGCAGAGAATATGTGAGGAAAATTAAGTTTCACTTCTTTCTCCCAGTGCTAACTAGAAACAACCAATCAACCAAACAGCCAGGAGGCGGGTCTGAGAACTGACAATCATCTTCTGCCTGGCACTGCTCATCCCCCTCTCCCTGCCCCTCTTTTGCTCTCTGCTACTCTGCAGCTAGCAGATTCTGTTGTGAATGCTCAGACTACTTAGCATGTCCACCGAGTTGTTTCTCCTCCATTAGCACATTAAGCAGCGAGTACACAAGGTTTATTGACAATGCTTAGACCCTCCTCCTGGCTCTGATTGGTTGTTTTTGGTGTTTTTCTTTAAATGGCAACCATAGCTCAGGAAGAAGATGGAGGAGAGGAGATTGATCTTTTGACAGACTATCTGTCTCATAGCACATTGTCACAGCAGTATGTTGTAAAAAACATATATATATATATATATATATATATATATATATATATATATATATATTAGAAAAGCAGCTATAATAAACTACAGTACAATTAAGTTTTATGTAAGATTTCAGCATTTTTGTTTTCACAATTCATCAAAATGCTTATCTACCAAGAAAAATCCACTGATGCACAATGGTTTGTACTGTACATGTGTATGAAATAGAAATAGTTAATGTTCACAAACAAACCAAATAAACACAAAAAGTCGTAGGTTCTTAATCTTATATTTGACAGACATCATACTGGTTTCCCTTTGGCTGACCCTTTACAACTGAGGTTTACTGGTGGAAACAGGAGGACCAACATTCCCGGAACGATATCTTGACTTAGGATTTTTTTTGTGTCTTTGATTTCATGGAACAGGTAGGTAAATCTTAAATTAAACTGTCCTCTTGTAACTTGTTCAAATGTTGGTTTTCTGTTACAAGTCATGAAAATACAATATCCTATACACTTTCCGCTGTATGTTGCTGAGTATATGCAGAATTCATAATGTATATGTAGGTGTGTGTAAAAACACGTGTGTTCATGCTGGCAGAACAGATGGCCTAAAACTTAGACTCCCAGCGTGCATCGAGACATCGAGACATTGAACCAAGGTATACACACACATACACTCACACATTTGCAAAGATCCATCATTAATATCATTATCATAATATTCGCAGTGCGACACAGCCTGCCTGTCACAAATATGATCACTCCTATCATTCTCACCGTTACACTGTAATTATTTAACTACCTTTGTGTAAGTAATTATTGCTGCCATCATCTGTCCCTGCCACACCACTGTAAAAACAATTTGGTTTTATATTTTGTAATAGCCATTTGGTATAATTAATCACATCTATGACAGGTTTTCCCCTCATTTAGGTATAATAACCAAACTAACTTACATCAACAAAATATTAAACTTAAAGAATTATTTTATATTTATTAGAGATATATTTTTCTAATATTTGACCACTATTTAAAGAAAGATGAGAGAGCCCCAATGGTTCAATGCTACAAGAAAATTACAGAATTTTATTTCTCCAATATGATTATGTACTAAGGCAGTGAGTCTATAGACACCAAAGTCATCACACTTATGTCAACAGAGAAATACATCCTTGAAATACAATTTGTTGGACATTACTCCATATCTCTCAAATCATAATGGTCTTGTTGTATATGTGGATTGATTGTTAGTGTGTGTTAAAAAGTGTGTATAAAATATATGCATGCGAGTGCCTGTTATAGTGTTTCACTCATTTAGCTAGCTCTTCTGTCTTTAAATGATCCTCTCAGCTCTCACAGTTTAAATGGTAATTAAACAGTAGTTCTGCTGTCAGCATCCCACACACACAAACACACGCATACAGGCAGATATACGGGCAAGCTCACAGCCCCTGCTGTTTAAATGGTAATTAAAGAGCCATTTCACTATCAACATCTGGGCATACTTATAAAGAATGACATTAAATGACACACATGAACACGCACGCAGAGACACACACAACAAGCTGCTTTTGTGCGGCCCCTTCCTAGTTCTCCGTCATACTAAATCTCAGCTCACCTGACTGAATGAACTCAACTAAACATGAAGCATAAATACAAACATGTAGTTGATCCAGAAGTTTGAACAAATCTGCACAGTTACCTTATTTTTTGGACATGTCCAAAGATGCTTTCACAGCCCAACACATGCACATAATATTAAGCATAGCTACGGTTGGGGGCTACTGCACTGGCGCTTCTTAAGGAGGATTACCACATGGACATGTCTTCATTAATCACTAAATTGGACAGAAGGTGTCACAGACTCTCACATTGTGGAGGTGTTACTCAGGTGCCTGCCAGCCCTTGGGCTCCCTGCTGAAAGCTCAGGTTCCCCTTGTCATTTTGCTGTTCTTCACCTTTCCTCTGATGTATTCATCTATTGTTTCCCATGTAATCTTTTCTGATAACCATTCTTATCTTCCTCATTATCTTCTGCTTCATCACTTTTCTCCATCTTTTATACCTTTGTTTGACCTTTGCAGATGCATTAGATCCATATCTAAAATTTTTGAAAATTTTACACGAGGTACTACAATACCATCATCATTGATCATGGGAAACCTATTTAGGTTTCCCGTGATCAACATCTGTAAGTTTGCTTCCAGTTTCTAACCATCAATAGTAACATACTGAACAACATGTGATTCATACGCCCCTGTCACATTTATTTGAAACTGCCTTCAATTCGATGCTGCAAGTAAATAACGGTGCAGCATATCCAGTTGTTCTTTTAGAAGCTAGAGACACATTACACACATTTGACAATCTTTCCAAACCTTAAAAGACAAAGAGCACACTCAAATTGAATGGTTTCAGCAGGCCTTTGTATGACTACTGAAAAGTGGAATCACACATTGAATAAATGTGCCTGCAGAGGGATCACATTATACGTGCTTAGGTAAACCAGTTAAAGTCAACAGAATGAAACTTTTTTTAAAACCTCTCAAGAGAGTGTTAACCAAACAAGGGTTCATTTTGTTTAATGAATTATACGGTCAATAACAGTCGACCTGCAGACTTTTTAAAAATCTGTATGAAAATGTTTTCACTGTAAGAGCAAATTCAGAGATCGTAGATGTAACACAACAGTCTGCCTGTCTGGCAGACATGTATCTAAATATTATTTAACCATTCTTAACCAACTTTTGTTGCTAACATATACATATGATCAGCCTTTTGACATGTACTGTGTGTTTGTGCCTTTGTGTGTCCCCATTCCTGCATATTTTGTAATTTCTTTTCTGACTCTCCTTAAGGGAACAATAAAGATAAAGCAGATGCCAGCAGATGCCCTGTTTAAAGATTATCAGCCTGTCTCTCCATACTGTTAAAACTCACAAGGGACAGAGCAGCATTTAACACACCCCATTTACATCACAAGACACATGGCAATGTGGCTCTGAAAGACAATGTAAAATAAGAGGGAGGCTGGAACAGAGATGGGGGACGTTACTGTGAACATTCAAAAATAAAAATGTACATAAAATTACAGGTGAGAATGATGACACTGGATGAAAAACATGCTTATTAGGCTATTGTCAATTGTGCTCTACTGCTGTATATTCTTTTAAATTACCCTGCAATCTCCCTAGCATATTTAAAGTGGTCCTGGTAAAGTACTTACATAATGTCTGAAATGTAAGAAATTTGTTAGTTGACATTTAAGGTCCTGTCTTGCAAGATATTCACGCTTGATTCACATCTATCATTATTCTTTGTTTAAAGAAAGGAAAACCTTTCATCCATATGAACATGATTTTTGCTGGACAAAAACTGACGCCAGTCTGAGTTTTAGTCTATAAGATTTTATTTTAGGTAACCTTTTATAACAATCTGATCTGCACATGTTTTAATTATTCTCTTGTAAGAAAAAAATACATAACATTCCAGCATTCTCAAGTCTCCATGACCAGGTTGCATACAGGATTTAGTATCTACTGATTCATTCATTTAGACATTTTTAGTTACTTCGGCTTATTCCACTGAGTTCAAAAGACATCAAAGTGTCTGTCTTCTCCCTTTTCTCACTATGCAGGCTCCCTGAGAGAGCGTAATTACAGTATAGAATGATAAAACCATTAATAACTCTGCACACAGTCAGAATGAGACAATTCCCAGTGTAAGACTCATTTCATGCTTTGGCAATTCCTCCAGGAATCATACCACACAAAGAAGCAAAGACCACTTCAGGATTTTTAAAATTTCTACAGCTGTCTGAAAAAAGTTCACAACTTTTCTCTTCTCTTTTTTTCCACGTTCCTTTACTTTCAGATTCTTTTCAAATTTTTTATTTTTGTCTGGCTGGCCTTACCTTCAGTCCAACCAACTTTTAATCCATCCATTTACTCTCTGATATTTTTTCTGGTTAATTTGAATTAATTTGGCTATATATATATATATATATATATATATATATATATTTATATATATATATATATGTATATATTATGATCAGTTATTGTTTTCTTTGCTGCCATCTCTGTTTTTGCTGCCATCATATCTTTGTCCTTCTGTCCTTCCATCTTTCAACCTCTATCTTAATTCTCTCATATTTTTGTGTTTTGCCCTTCCATTGATCCATTCCTCTATCCATCCATATGTCCATCTTGTAGTTTACAGGTCATAAATCTGCAGAGCTTTATAACACAGCACCGTCCTCTCCGTCCCTAAACAGGCCACGCCACTGGGAGAGTCCTCTGATTGTTTGTCTGCATAAACTATGTTTGGATGCTCATAAGTTTACTTAATTTTCTCCCATTTAGGCTTCCTTACTGTTAATAGTGTTCCATTCCCTCCTAATGTGCAGGACTTTATTTTTGGAATACTTCTACAAATCATTTTGGCATTTAAAACATATGCCAGCATTCTGAAAACCACAGATTTTGAGTGGGGATTTTATTTTATTTTACTTCTTTAATAAATAGGGTTCTAAAAAGTGAATTTGAAATTCACACACAGTGTAAAAACTTGCCCACATAAATGTGTTTCCACATAAACACATCCCACACACAGCACAGTCCCCCTTTGTACCATGACATGGCCATAACTCAACCCATGCTACCAGGTCCTGTGAAATATGACAGCCTCACATTGCTGGAGAAGGGAGTGTGTGTACATGCGTGCGTGAAAAAAAAAATACAGAGAGTGTGTATATGTATGTGTTTACGGCAACGACAAGCGTCCACCCCAATGTCCTTGTCCGTCTCTTAGTAAACTTTTCATTGGGTCAGACATTAGCATAGGCGGCTAACTATAACCCACATGATGGATGGAGCCACAACTCTATCTGTGATGTGACCCATGCACAGAGCCTCAATGGATAGAAAGGGCACTTCCTGGTGGATCATGCTAATGCCTCTGGTGCAGCTGGGATGGCTGATGCAGAATTTCAATAATGTTGTCATTGACTCTATCTGGAGACAATACATTATAATCCTGTCATCCTGAAATCAGGAGTTCAATAAATGATGATACCTGAAATCAACAAGGTAATATATTTATTAAATCAAATATGTAAAAAAAAGAGAGAAGTATGTTAAATTAAGAGTTGAGTTGTTCAAGAGTAATTTATAGTTCTCAGTTTTGCACCTGCTTCTTTTTGTTCAGGATTGTGAACGGGAGGCAAGCAGCCTTCACAGGATACACACTATTTATGTCTGAACCCATGACAAAACAACAGTCTTTTAAACATGTATGTAACCAATTTCTGTTTTTAATGTTTTTGCATCTTCATGATCAAATCAATTTCACGTTAAAATGTAATCAGACAGTTTCACTATCTAATCTTACAAATGCTCCAAACAACCTTACATAGCCTAAGTTTTGAATTTTACAAAATGTTATTTCTATTAAGAAGTAGCTGTTATTTTCCTCTGTCACCACATGCTAGTTCAGCTGGACAGATTGGTTTATAGTCAATGACTCTATATAAACACCCAAGTCGAGTTTGCTTCAATATATAGTTGTTGGGATTTTTTTTTACTAATTATTATAAACTGACCAAATACATTGTAAAATTGACTGCATCGATTATACTAGAATTCATTTTTTCAGTATGATTGGATTATGGATCTTGGCCTGTTTAATTATATGTTTGTCTTGCAAGCTATTTTTTATGTGGAACCTGTTCAACACATTCAAAGGATTGAAGCAAACAATATTAACTGCATATTTTTTTTAAACAATTCTTATGGTGCTACACTAAGAAATCTGGAAACTAGTAAAAAATAAATACTGGTCTGTGCATTTTATTACGAGTTACAGATACATTTGTAAACTTAAAAGAAATTAAATCATGAGTATGGGTATGGGTCAGTGTGGGGTTGGTTTTGGCTTTAGGCTGAAATCTGAGCTGAGTTGGAAAGTAGTTTTCCGAGGGGATTTTAGGAGAGGATAGAACACCTCCCTTTGCTTTGAGTGACACGAGCATCTTTAGGCAAGAAAGTGAAGATTAGAGAACCAAGAACAGGGAGGGCCTGCAGCATGCTTTCACTAATTATGGTTTCATTCTTACAGATTAGGGCTGTTTTACAGCTTATGGTAACCAGAACCTCTTAATTGTGTAGAAGTGTTCACATCCCATAAACCTTTCTAAGAAGTGGAAAGAAAAGGTGTGGCGGCAATATGTGCATCAGCAACAGGGATAAACACAATCATTAGAGGATTGTCAAGTAAAATCCATTGAAGAATTTGATGGGAGCTTTTCAAGGAGTTGACTGAAGCTGGATCTGGCAAATAAAGAGTCACTAACCCAGACTAATCCTACAGTTGGGCTACGGGGAGAAACGATGCAGGATTGTTGCTCTGTGTCCCAAAGTCCTTTCTTTAAGATGAGATTGAAGTTTGCACTTCATTTTAAAATCATGGCCAGAATCTCAGTGGAAGAGTGTAGAGACACAGACTGGATAATACTATGAAAAGCTATTAAATATTTTCACAATATTCAATCTTTTTATATATACCTGGAAATTCTTTGTAGACATTGCTTCATCATCCTTATGGATCATTGCTTTTTAGCTCACAGATACATTATTTATTGAACTCTAAGGTCAAATTTATTTACATTAATGTAGTATCATTAATGGTGATTCCTCCTCTCTCAGAGAGGAGGAAATATATTTATGATCAAGACATTTACTCCTCAACCAGGCCATCTGCCATTTGCCGTCCTTTCATGTCACACCTGCCCATTGCTGCTCTCCAACCATTCAATCATCTATCTAGCCACCTGCAGGTTCCATCTCTTTCTGTATGGTCAGGGCCAATCATGGTCAGCTGTGCAGTTAAGGGATTAGTGACAGTCCAATCGGACTGCCTCCTTCAGATTCTATCCCCCAACTCACCAGGGGAACAAATAAAGACACAAAGGGACACAAACTTTCATCATTGGTGGAAACCAAATAGCAGTGGAAGTTCAAAACATTCTCAACAGGAATGAAGGCCATGCTGAGGGCTTAGCTTTGAGACATAATGATGGCCTGGCTTGCAGGTTTCACTGTGTGCATCTGCTGTCAGTTTTTCTCATTATCAGAGCAAACAATGAGTTTTTTTCTTCAAATTATGAGTGTGCACGTCTTTATTTCATACTTTCTTTTGGATGGTGTAAGAGGGAAATCACTGAAGTGAAGTGGAGATGAAAAACGAATAACAGCTTCTGAAATGATATTGATTTCTGTCTTCTTATATAGAATGTTTCTTATACAACACATATTCCTCTATGTAAGTGTGATGAGTGTGCTTGTGCAAAGGAGAACAGGGGTGAATCTTTTTACAACAGTGTACTAACTTAAAACAACAATTTAACACTCTCTTTAGTGTTGACATACACAATCACGCATGGCAGGGCCAATGTAAAAGCATGCAACACACAAACACCAACATCATGTCCATTTCCACACAAACACACAGAAGTCTGATTAAAAAATATATATATACACGAGTCAAAAAGCGTGTGGAGCAAACATTGACAAAAATAACATATAAAAAAAACAATCACATACAGTCTAGCTCTTAAAAAAATAAATTGTACATGCACAGATACAACAGCGTGATGACAGAGTATATAATTATCCTGTTATCAATGAGGTTGCGCTTCCACCATTGTCTGGACCATTGGAGTGTGTCATTGCGTTTCTTCACAACTTCATCTGTCTCACAGAGACACACATACACATTTACACATGCCGGGACACACACACACATTTCTGCCCTACCAGGTAAAGATCACGGCCTATCCTTGATAAAAATCCCAATGCAACCATGGACATAAAAAAAATAACGGTAACTTTAGCTGGAATGATAGCAAGTTGAAATGATCAGGAGAGATTGATGATTTACAGTTTTCTATTATTGTTCCACTCTCTGATGCCTAGATGATTGATTAACCAACTCAAGGTGTTGCAATTTAAGCACTGCTATTGGATAAATAAGACACAATGTAGTGAATAATAAGTGTTATTGAAAGAAAGTTGTTTCTTTTCCTGCAGTTGTTTACAGTGATACTTTCTCAAGTTGTAATAATATAGATCCAATGACCTACACTACCTTCCTAAACACCTGTTGAAGTCAGTTAAGTTCAATTTCAAGTTGCCATATTTTGTTTTTTATGCACATTTGCAGGAGGATATAATAACATTGCAGCTGTACACATATTACAATGGCAACTCTACACCCATCTTGTGTTGAGTTCAGTCAGTCTGGCCTATTTTTGGCAAGAGAATCTGAATAAGGCTCTTCTTCCCTTTGCTTTGACTTTCTTCTTTCGTCTTGCCATCCCTCTCTCTCCCTCTCTTCTGGTCTCAAATTCTATGTCCGTTTCAGAAGATTATGTAGGTATCTGTTGTCTTCTTCTGTGAATATTGTGAGTGTGTGTATCCCTTTGTGTGTGCATGCATGTCTGTGGTTCATCCGGTTGGTTGGTATGCATTTCAGCTTTCAGTGACCCACTGAAATAGAGAGAGGCTTAGAGAGAGTACATTAATATTGGATGCATTTTACCTAAATGAAAAACCTACATCCAAATACCTACATCCATTAATTTCTGAATGTCACAGATTTTTTTACATTGCACAAGGCATTTTGAGTTGACCAAAGGGAAGTGACTAACTTTGTACTTATAAGATTTTGTCTATGTTGGTGTAGTTGTTAAGGTTTTTGGTCTTAATATTTCCCCATTTCTTCTTTCCAAAATACTTTTGTCGAACTTGTGATTCAAGCCAGTCAGAAATAAGATGTGCTTCTTTAAATATTGGTCCAGTATGTTCAGTTTCAGAAGATGCTCTGCATTCCTCTCCTTTCCCTTGATGCAGATATATCATAGACCTACAACCTGTCTGTCTCCAACTGTCAATTGAAGAAACATCTGATAATCACTGTTATGTGAGATACTCCAAAAATTGCAGAGAATACCCTTTTACCATCTAAAATATTGACTACCTGACAAACAAACTGAGTTTTTATGACTAAGAGTTCATTTATGATCACATATAGGCATCTGCGTCAATGTCACCCTTCACACAATGAGGGTTATTGTGTTTTCATCTCATTCCAATGGACTTGCATGCAGCTGATGTCAAGAAGCTCCTGTGGCCTCTTGCTCTTGCCTTACCTTTCAATCCTCTTGTAACTTGTAATATTCCAACTTCTAAGACAACTTCAATTCCTGTCAAATGGTCTTTGCTTGCTGAGGTAGAGCTCTCTGACTCAAATTCCTTTTGTTTTCTCTGGATGACTAGAAATACAGGACTGAGTCTGTCTACAAAAAAATGTTTTATTGATTAGCTCCTGTAGACATTTAAATCAAAACAGGAAATATTTAACTGTCATACAAGATTTTAATTTAATCTCAATTCAAATGTTGATATTTTAATAATGACAAATATGCTATTACTGCATTTCAATAACTCTTGCAAACACAAAACTCTGTAATGAGACACAGATGTTTTTCTTGGTTATTTTCTTTCTTCATAATGTTTGTTGGCTATTTATCACATTGTGACAGGCAAAGACATACTGTATTTAAAATGTGCCTCTTTGTGTTGCTTGTCTATGTCTTGATGTTATTAAGTATATCAGATATGTTATTGTAAATGCTATTGTATATTGTTATTATTGTATATAATATAGAAACATGTACATTCGATATAAACAATAGCATGGTACTTTTTAGTAAATAAACTTTAAGTGAGTTTTTTATTAACAAGATAGAACCCAAAGCTCAGGATCAGCTATGCTGTCACAACAAATCATGGCTGATTCAAAAGTTTCCTTTCTCTATAAAAATATATTCCCCACCCAGTTAATGATTACACATCATTCACAAAACCACGACAAATTTAAATTCCTGTGAGTACAAACTCTTCTTTATGTCATAATTATCAGTTGGTTGGTTCTTCAGAAGATTAGCCAGAGATTCTTGCTTACACTGACAGTACTTAATCATTCCTATCTGTGGTTCTGTCAGTGGTGTATGAGTGATGCCTGTGCACCTTTTTTTTGCAACACTAGTTGAGAAAATACATGGAATTGGTTGGACTTTGTCAGGATTAAAATTAGCTATTAAACCCAAACCTTAATGCTTAGACATAAAGAACAATCAGCCCTGAACTTAAAGTGCATACTAAATAATGACAGAGCAAGTAACTGAGCTAAACAAAACATGATATAAAAACACACTAGTCTGTCTATTATGTGAAGTGACAGTAGCCTTACAGATGTATATCGGCCCACAACCTGTAGGGCCCACAGACGGAGTTTCATAGATCCAGGCCAGAGTCGCCAGCCAGGGGCCTACTCCCGTGACGAAACCCTCCTCACTGGGTTGACTGTCTCTCTGGTTAGGCCCCGAGAACCACCAGCCCTCACCTCTCTTTCTGCCACATATCGGCTTGGAGGCGTATGCACACACTCAGAAACACAGCGTAAGAGGGGTGACCTGACAGTGGAATCAGGGGGTGAGAACAAAATCTACCCAAACTGAACTGACCTCTAATTAGCGCTGCTGGCAAAGTGGCTCATCCCAAACACACTGATGCACAGACACATACGTTTACACGCACAAGCACACACACCAACATGCTAGAGGCTGTGATGCTGAGTGTGTGATGTGCACACAAATTCGCCATGTGAACAATCTACACACTGCTTTTCCTTATTTATGCACCTAGTATATGCAAAGAAGCACACATATGGAATGAGTAAAACTTTGTTATATTAAGTATTTCTTAAATTATTGTTGATAAATACCAAACTGTAAAGTTGATTTAAATTTCCACCACTATTTTTATATTAGTGGTGAAAATTTAGGTTTTTACATTTAAATTTATCTATTTTTATCTATTTTTTTTCTGCTTGGTTACAACCACCATACATTCTAGGATATCTACTTGCTTAGGACAAATAAGGCCCCTTTTCTCAAACATATTTTAATAATACTCAGATTTTTTTTTTCTTACTTCATAATATAGTCATACATTTCAATTCAGTGTCATTGCTATGTTACAGAGAACCTCCAATTTTTCTTGACTCTTACGTTCTGCTCCTCGCTCCTCTCTCTCAATTTTCTTCTTATTTTCAGAGACTATCTAATATCTCCCAGAGACAGGACCTGTCTAGGCTGCTCAAGCATGGACCATGTTGGATATTCATTGAAAAAACACATCTTAAAAAAGAAACTGTGTTTATGGTGAAAACTTGAGATTGTTTATTGATTTTTATTTGTGTTGTTGAATAAGTCTGTCTGACCATGATGTCCCAAAAGGGGCTTTGCTTGGGACATGGCATTAGACACACACACACAGACAAACCCTATAACATGTGCATGGACAGTCGCAGGATGATCCAAACACTGAAATAACTTTGAGAATTTGCTGGAGGTATTCATCATGCAATGATTTCAGAGCTTTAATAAGTCTTATCGTTAAGGTTTGTGTTACAAATAGTCTGTCACAGTTCATCTGAAAATGCTGTGAACGAAGGCAGAAGGTATACAGCCTCCACAATATTGTAGTTAGCAAACTACCCAAATTGCAAACAACTATAATAAGGATATTTTCTCTGGGCACTTTGGATTTCTCACAGTCCATAAACATGACTATAAGGTTACGGTACTATCTAAATTGGCCTTAAGCATGTGTGTATGTCTGTGTGAGCAGGGTAATTTTTTCCTGTGCATCTGTTGCGTTGCCATGTCTCAACTAGCAACCTGTCCAGGGTTCACCCCTGCTTGGTTAAGGCCTGTTGTTAAACAGAGAAAATATCTTCAACATTTTCCCTCCAAAAAGCACATTGTTAAAGTTTAGAAAGCATCTCATGTTCCTTCAAAACACACATTAAAGATACTTCTTATAAATAAGTGCTGACTATCATCACATCGATATGAACGACACATCCTAATATGCCGACTTTGAAAACCCTTGATGTGATGAGCACGTTTCTTTAGCACATTTTGCAATGAGAATGAGATTTTTGAGAAATTCTTATCTCTCTCACAGGCATTTTAAAAAAAACATCTAAATGTTTTTGGTAAACAATGTAATGATGGATTTGGTAAATATATTTTAAACTGTTTCTTCTATCAGCTGACAGATATACAATGATTGACAAAATCATTATGGCTCCATTTAATCAAAAGATGTTGTTAAGCAGTTTGCAGAAAAAGTTAGAAAATATTTGGATTTCCTTCAAGTCATTCATCTGCATCTCATAGTAGAGAGTCTGCTGGATGGCTAATGATGGCGACAGATGCTTAATGTCTCCTTCACAATACTGATGCTATAAAGCACAAAGCAAACAGGCATCTCCCTAAAGCTAGGTCTGTCAAGCCATCACCTTAACTACACTGGCAACAGCACAATGAGAATTGTGCAGGAGGAATGTGTGCGAAATGAAAACCGAATGGAAAGAACAACCTGGTCGTAAAATACAGGAAAGATTGGGGGAGAAAATTAATTGAATGTGTCTGTGTGCTAATAAGTTTCAAAGTTAGTAGAAGAATGTGTATTCTTCTAGGTTAATAATAGTACCTATAGGTCAGGTTGGCAAATGCATTGCTAAAACACAGTGCAGGGATACAAAAAACATAGTTGTATAATGTGAAATTTGTTAGTTTTGTGCTCATTGTTCTTGCTTTATGTGTCTCTTCGTACACTAGTTTTGTTTTTTATTAAGTCATGCTTTTATTGTTGTGAGTCTCTCAGGATATTTTGTGCCTTACTTCATTTATGCCATATCACAGTGTTTGAGTTTTTTTCAATTCTTTTTAGATTGCAGTTTAGTTGCTTGGTGTTCATTTTTACCATTTTAACCTAACCTGGTCATTGCCTTCCTACGCAATTGCACTTCAAAGTTCAGTCTGGGCTTTCTTCAATTCCCTTGATATCCTCTGGTAGAATTTTAACTGGGCCAAAACGCGAACAGAGGTTGACGCTGTGAATGACGATGTTGCTTTTCTGCGCTGTTTTACAATTGCACTCTGCCTGTAGTTTTAGCAATGGCAGAGGAGGAAGGTATTAAAATTGTTCAGTCCTTGATGGACGTAGTTCCAAATACTGAATTAACATTTTACAACTCTACACTTCTCCCTTCGTACAGGAGGATGGTTATTTACAGTGCAGGAAGTTTTGGACAAGTGTCATAGTGTCAAACTAGCTTATTACATGTATAATGGGCAAACATTAGGGATTGTACAGAATTTAAAACCTCAACAAAGTCCAAGCCTCCAGGAAGCAATCATTTCTCAATATCCAAGACTCTACACCTTCTGTATTAAGCAAAGCATAAAGCAAGATGCTGTTTTTTTCCAGTCTAATTTTAACCACAGTTCTTAGGGATTGTTTTTTTTTTTAATACAACGTATGTCCAAGTTAGTGTATTTAGGTATGAACTTTAAAAATCTAGTTATATTCTTATATGGTTTCTGTCTGTAAGTCCACACTTAGGTCCAGGACCACACTATATAACAAATGTGCCATCCTTCTAAAATTAAAATAGCAGACATGTCTCAGGCATTTTGCTTGTATTCAAAGAGATTTATTGATTTGATACTATATAGACTTTATATTTTAACATATCTTGAATATAATTCAATATATGAAATGTTATGTAACAGCACACCTAAGTCACAGATCAGAACATACCTTTCAGCACCTTCAGCACAACCACATAAGTAAAATGCTGGGCTTCTTTTCTCAGGTCAAACAGCAAAAGTCTCCCATAGTCAAACCAACAAGGCCACCCAGGCGAAGAGGAAGCTGTAACAGAGTACTCTATACATACCTTCTAACAGAGCTGTAAAGACGAAGTGTTTGTGTGTGAGTGTGTTTTAAAAAATGAGATTAAGACGATGGATTTGCATAGATTTTCATGATTACATATACATTTCTGTATTTGCATATGTGCCTGGTTTAGGCAGATCTTTGTGCTATATCCACATGTTTGTGTGGGTATAGCACAAATGTTGCTACTGTATTTGCTGTAATTTACATTCACAGCTTGGGGCCCCAGTAATTATTCAGACACCGCCTTTTGCTCCAACATAAAAAGCCTTCATCAGGCAAACATGAAACAGCAGAAAACCCGATAAGGCTTCAAACACTGCCTGCCATCTAAAGAGAAGCGGAAAGGTGAAGCGATGCATAGAGGGATTTTTTTCCTTACGGTTTGCTTCCATTGGCATAAGACTGTCACTTTTAAACAACACATCTGTGATTATTGGAAACATAATGAACAATCTAATATTCAGAAGATTTTCTCCTATCTTGACCTGGCTTGACTTGGCAAACTAAAACACAGAAATATCTGAATAACAGGACCAAGACTCAAATCTTAAACTGCCACCAATTGACTTATTCACCCATCTTTGTACACTCTACACAATTTCAACTATTAAAACAATTTAAATTGAAAATTTATTTTGAAATAATTTACAGTAATACATTAAGTAATTTTAGATTAGTGATAATATCTTCATCTTCAATCATAGGATTCTTCAGATTAAGTGCAGTACAGACTGCTGCAGAAGATCTTTCCTGCCAAGAGCCATCGTGATCTGAAGAAAATAAATTAATGAGTTACAACAACATTTCATTTACCTTTGGGATTAATAAAGTATTTTTTTAATTTACAGTTTTAAATGAATTCATATATTAGTCCTGTCAGGTTATTTTGTATTCTCAAGAAAACACACCCTTCTGAGGTTCATGCTGTTTGTCAGATTGAACTAAACCATGAACTCTTAGTTTGCTACACCTATAAAGGTCAGATAAATGGTGGCAACATTTCTTCAATATTGAAATGGACTGAGAGAATTAAAAAAAACATAACATTTAAGATGCAAAGTGCCTTGGTCAGAACACAAGTAGGCAGGTATATATAGTCTCAAAATATAACCTAAAGCCACCAAAATGGATCCTCTCAACACTTTGGCTGCACCGAGAAATTCTGTCCTTAAAGGTTATGAATAGAGTTCTTAACCATGGCAGGGTCCAACTCTCACTGGAAATGTGCCCGACTTACTGCTGGCAATTCTGACACTGGTCATACAGGGATCCAACAACCTGTATCAAAAGGCCTGGAACCCAATATTCAGAGTGGAACCGCAGTCTATCAATCCAGGGTAACTGTCCCTGATGTCCGCATAATATTGCAGAGTTGTGTCAATATTTGAAAGCCCCACTGCATCCAGAGCCCTAAGAAACTCTGAGTAAATCATATCTACGGCCAGGGCCTTGTCATCAAGAAGTTACTTGACCACACTTACTGACCTTGGGACCAGAGTGGAGAGCCCAGTCCAAGGTCCCCAGGCTTTGCTTCTTCACTTGAAGATGTGCTGACGGGATTGAGATCTTTGAAGTATTCTCCCCACTGACCTACAATATCCCGAATCGAGGTTGGCACCCCCCCCCCTAAACAGTGCTGGTGGTGCATATGAGCAGAGCATGACAATAAATGAGACTATGACAGTGAATGTGCAATGCTAAATTCATGTTAGTTTCAAAGTCATCATGTCTGTTCTCATGGTTGCCTTGTACCAACATGCTAATCAGGTTTTTGCTGTATTCTCTTGTAGTTAATTGTGTACAAATTATCTCCTGAATAATGTGTGCAAGGGGTTTCACTGCTAAATACAGACAAGCTAGTTATCTGTTTCTGTTTCAACAAGCAGCTCAATTGTAGCATATAAAACAGAACTAACCAAAGGTTTTTCTGGATGCAATTTTTTTCCTTTTTGTTTTTTTATTTTTCTATATTTACTTTTTGTTTCTGTATATGTTTGCCCACATTCTTTATATTGATGTAATCATTTAGTTTCTTTTCATCTGTCATGTTTCTGGTCTGTAATTTGAGTTTGATTATTCCAAAAACTTCTTGTTTTATTATACATTTCCTCCAGCATAGCTGTTGCAATACTTAGCTTAAACCACTGTTGTCTTTAGTGATTGAATGCTGCTAGAAATGACTGGTGATCCCACATGAGAAAAGAGTTCTACTGGGAAAACAGATGTAATCATTAATATTAAACACTCTTTACATATTCCTGAGTAGTAGAATTGCTTCATTCTAAGGTCAATCAGAAGAAAGCTCAGTAAAGAAGTAATGCACATATTATGACATGACTCAAAGGCCACAACAAAAAGGCAGACACACCATGTATGAGTTTTCTGAAAATTCAATACAAGCTTGGGTTCAAATCCAAATTTCCAATACAGTGTGTGAAAGTCAGTGGTGCCAGTAGAGGACGAGATTAAAAGTGTCGTAAAATGTAATCAAAATAGGAAGAGAGCACAGAGAAGTTAGTTGGCAGTCAGGGTTCAAATAACTGAAGGCCTTACCAGATGCTCAGGTGTCTCAAATCAGTAATCAGTGTTGCATGTGAAAAGTAATTGTTCAACCTGACCAGAAGGATCCTATAGCATCAGAACATCACACCTTTATTAGAATAAACCTGAATGAACTGAGAGTCTGGTTTTTAATATAAAAGGGGAACGAGCTGAAGTAACAAGAGTATGCTGCTGAGAGACTGAACATTTCATGGTTCCTGGTTGATGAAGCCTCTTTACTCACAGCACATTAGAGTCACGTAAAAAAATAATAAGGCTGTAAGATAAGTTAGTAAGTCTCAAACTTATCTTAAGCTAGTACTAGTATCATCCAGCAGCCTAGCAGTGCAACGCTGTGGTATCAACCAATTATTAGAGCTAAACTTTCTCTATAATAGTTCTGCAAGAGGAGAAGTACAGAATAAAGTCTTTGCATTTTTCATTATTTTTTAACCTTCTGATGTAATTATGTTAACACAAAATCTATTACATATTCTACTTGTAGTTCTCGTACATGTGTTACAGGAAAATAACACTTTTCTGTATTTTATTTTATTTCTTGGTTAGTATTTACAGTGCTTTGGGTAGGTAGGCTATATTTTTCATGCAGACATTCATCCCCAAAGTTACAATCAAAATGTGTCATTCCAAATATTCAATGGATTAATGATAAATAAATAAAAAAACAGCATTGAAAAAACACTGTCTAAATAGAAACTGAAATAATTCAAGCAAGCAAGCAGGTCATAATGTTTTAAAACTGGCACTTACCCAGTCTGCTTTGCAATGTTCTAGCCCTTCTGAAAATTTTGTTAGACCATTGTTTGTGTGGGTCTTTGTGTCCATAAGCGAGGTTTGTCTTCATTAATTTAAGTGTATGCCATCTGGAAACTAATCTGAGGATGCCAGGGTTTTCTTAGCTAAAATACAGAGTACCTATGCTGCCACTCGCCCGTACACACAGTGGCAAATGTACGCGAGTGGCAAACTTGCTCTTTAATATAAAAAAAAAAAGCTAATTCAGCAATAAACTTTTAACCTAAAATGTAATAAGCTTTCCCGCTTCCTATAACACCGTCCGGGTTGGGTAGTTTTTGCTCCTTCATATGTCATTGTTCGTTTGGTTTTGAGTGACTCATATTTTCTGACTTATTCAGTTAGTCCAAACATATCTCTTCCAGATTTCAAAAGTATTATACTTAACCAAATTTTAAATCACTTCTTCTGTCTTTGTACCAACCACTGTGACAACACTGGGCAAGCCTATTTGAAAAATATTTATTTTTATATTTTCAACATATATATTATGTATATTATATATTTATATATAATATTTTCAGCTTAGCCAGAATCATGCAATCCATAACAGAGCAGACAACGCATGTAATTCCACGAAGATGAAAGTTTATACAATCATATTTTACATCATCCTGCCACACCTTCATCACCCCTTTTTTGCAATTTTGACAGACAAGTGAAACGTGAGTTAGGAGACTCACTTAATGCATGTTGTATGAATAAACAATGAACACAGACTTAATTACATAAATTGTTTCTCCATGCTCTTGTTGATGGTTTATCCATGTGCTTGTCACATGTTACAGGTAGAATTACAGCAGAGTGAAAGTATCTAATAAATATGCCGTGATGAGAGCAACAAATCAGCTCTTACCTCAGATTTATATCTAGATTTGGCATAATGCTGACACTCACTCTTCCAGACAGAATATAACTGAATATTTCAAGTTAAATAAAATCACAAACAAGTGTTTTTCTACTTTGTCTCATCTTTGACTTTCCTTTCTTCATGCCCTTTATCAAACTTTAGCATAAGTATTAGTATGTCTCCTGCTCATGAAAGTCTCTTTCTCTTGCCCTCTTTTTAGAGTGGGAATCATCCAGCACATCTCCTTTAGATATTAGTTTATGGGCCATGACATGAGCTATGAATGAGAAACAATGAGAAAGACCTGAGAACATTAATCACAGAGCAACATAAGGTAATAGACGGTTATCAATTCCCTTACTCTGTGATTAAGAGGAGAGAGAGAAATTAAGTGGGGAAAAAAGGAGAATTCAGAAGTGAAAAGTGGTTGGTTGGTTAGATAGAAAGAAGACGTGATAATTGCTGTAACCATGAATACATAAATTCAAACTGAAAGTGAGAATCTTAGTTCGGCTGCATCCTTTTCTGTGTGGAGTCTGTAACTTTGGTCAAAATAATTTCTCAGATCCCCTCTGGACACCTGCAACACACAAAACACAGCAGCAGAGTGGGACTTTTCCATTATACTGTACATCATTACAGCAAATGTGCTTGGAGATTATCAGCTACCTGCCTCATCTTAAGTGACTTTATCCAGCTCAAACATTTAAGCTTTGACCCAACCTGTTCTATGTGTGTAGAGGGGATCTGAAACACATCATGCTTTGATTTCATCACAAAAGCAAGAAACGACCTATTGCCATCCTGCCTGATTTGTAACAACATGCCAAGTCTGACTGCTTTCGGAATCAAAACTGTCACTTAGATGCAATTTGTTGACTTACTATTAAAATGGACCCATTTGTTTTCCAGGAAAGTAGATAAATTAAAAAAAAAAATTTTTGTGCTCAGGTCTGCAATAATTTTTTAGAATCTTTAAAAGATTTCATGACCTTTTTTAATTGACACTGCTGTACACCCTTCTGTATTTTTGTGAAGTTACGAATTTCCTGGACTGTTTTTGAACAATTTTTCGTGGGACAACTAAATTGTCTAATCACTCACATTAATCAAAATTTTAAATTTATTTAGTTTGTATGAAAAAATTATTAAATCCATCAGTGGAAATAAACATATTTGGTGTGTGAGTGGAGGTTCTCAAGTGCTGAAAGGTTGAATACAGGGACATGTGTTCAGAGAGCTGTTGTGGGGTTTTTTGCATCTAAGAAGCTGTTTGCTTTAATCTCTTTTCTTTTCCATTTTCTCTTCTCTGTGCTTCTCTCTCCTTCCCCTGATTTTCTCAAGGAATTCCAATGAAGTGATTGGATTGATAGTTGCAAAAGAGAAAGAAGGAAGGGGAGGAGTGGACAAAAATGAATAAATTAGCATATCACAAACACCTCACACATTGTCAACCCTGGAAAATAAAATCCCCAAGCCACCTAACCCCTGCCGCAGTGCTGAAGAGCCTGGGAGAAATGAGTGTGTTTGAAACCCCAGCCGGCAGGATAAAGAAATTCAAAGCTTGAGCTGGAGACAAAGTAAAAGTGAAGCTTTCTGAAGGCAGAGAGATGGTGTGTTTAGTGTCTGCAATAGGTGGCAGCAAAGATACAGTCCTCTGCATCTTTGCCTACAGTGTTGCTCTGAGCAGTGAACATTTAATAATCTCTATTTGTTAAAGAGGGAAAAATACTGAGAAGTAATTCTTGTTTTAAATGTTGTACAAACCCAAGTTAACAAATGTGAAGTAGAGAATGTATCTCATAGACACAATTAAATGTTGTCTCTCAGGATTCCTCATTTTAGTAGAAACATTATATCACAAAAGAAATAATTTAGTACTGAAAATTACTTGTAAAAGGAAAATCCATCTCACCTTTAAAAAAAATCCATATTTTTAGATGAGCAGTATTCTCCTTTCTTGTTAAAAATGCATAACAGTCCAATTATCTAATGCAAACTATTTGTATGAAGACCCCCCCCCCCCCCCCCCCCAGATTCCCACAGTAGTATTAGTTGTACCATGTTAAAAATTTATTTCCTTCATATGTTATATATGACATTCTATGAGCAGTGACATCAATTAAGATTTGGGTTTTGTAAAGAAAAAAACAAGATAAATAGTTGGACAGCATGATCGCTCACTTTGAAATCTCATTAAATGCTTCATGCTATGTAGCATTCAGCAATGAACTAAGAGGAACACTAAAGATAAAGAAAAAAAAAACTCCACTGACTCAGACATGAATGCTGAGCCCGAGAAATAAGTTATGTAAAAATGTAAAGTATTCCTTTGTTCATCATCATCATCATCATCATCATCATCATCATCATCATCATCATCCACAAAAGAATTTAAAACTCAACCTAAAATGTATGAAACCTTTCTAAACATTAAGACATTAAACTTTGTCTCAAAGTAATGGCTGAACTTTCATTGTTGTTTCTTCAGGACATCTTGCAAGGTAGATAGAAAAATTTTCATAGTCGTTTAAGTCCAGGAGCTTCAACAAATCATGTACTGCTGTCACTTGAAGTTCTTTTTCCGAACTGATGTTCACTATACTAATCCACTTGACCCAACCACAGATGCCATTCTTGCCCAGTGATTTTGTTATTGATTTTACGCTAACTTTAAATAAAGTGTAGTTGTAGTAATGTGTAGTCAGCAGTGCCTTCGTTGCTGGTCTTGGCTTTTTTGTAACTTCCTAGATGTGTCATCACTGCACTCTTGGAGTAAATTTAAAAGGCTGGTCACTTGTGGGGAGGGATACCACTATTCCACGATTACGGTACTCCATTTTTGGATAAAAGCTTTTTGATCCTGGTCTGGAATCCTGTTACTTTACAGACTTCCTTTCGCACCTGTTACTAAAACTTACTTTGATCAAGGAAAAAAGTTTTGCTTTTTGAGATCAATTAGCCTCCATAGTTCTGGCGAAAATCATGCATAGAGGTGACTAGTGAAATTGAATTAAAAATGTGGCAAATCACAGTTAATGCATCCTTTAACAGAGGAAAGGTTATTTTTTCACATAGGGTCATGTTTGTAAAGCTTGTATCCCTTAATAAACTAAATCAACATCATCGAACATAGTTTTTTTGTGTTTGCTTGTGTTATCTCTCTCGGAAACAGATGAGATTCTTGAGGTGCAAACAAGGTTCCTCCACTGCAAAGCTTTTCAGGGAACTGCTAATACTTTTAACTCTCCTTTAGCAAGGCAAGAGGAAGTACAAGTTGCTTGTTGTTTAAAGAACTAACACAGACACACAGGAAAGACATTTCTAAACACACTTTGTTTGAAAGTCATTTTTTAAAGTTTGGACAGTAGGAAGTAGCAATAGTTAGAAGCTGGAGTGGTAGTGCATGCACAAGTTCCACCTAATAGCTGAGGTTTGAACAGCAAATTGGACCTGAGACCTTTCTGCTGTGATGCAACCATGCCTTGCCATAATAACATTGTGCAACTGTTTATGTCATGAAACGGTGTGAGGTGGTGAAGGCAGCAGGCGGGAGACCCAGGATGTGAAGAAATAAATGTTTTTTTAATGAAGAATGTCCAAACATTACTCAGTCCACCAAATCCAAAAGCCGGGCAGCACGGCCGAGGGGAAGCCTGGGCTCGACGCCGGTAGCAACCGGTACACGAAGGATGAGAAGAGAGACTGAGCACACGGACGACAGGGAACAGGACGCCAAGTGAGACGAGGACCCGACAGAGACACAGGTGACACTAAATACACGGGAGGTAGTCAGGGAATGAGACACAAATGGGAAACAATCAAGAGGAGGACAGGACAGCACAGAGACTCAAAGGACTCAGAAAACACACAAAGAACTCAAAATGAACACAGAAAAAACACAGATCATGACAGTTTATAGTTTACATAACCTCACTGCCTAAAGATGACTGCCTGCAGTAGTTCTTATTAACTCGACATTCAGCCGTCTCACTGCTGTCTCAAAAAGGAAACAAACATGCTTCAGTTATTCATTGCAGAATCAAATGCTATTTTCTATGATTACTAATATTTATGATAGCAGTTCAGTTGTATGGAAATGAAAATCAGTTTCTTGTTTTTAATCTTTTGTTTTTTATCATTGTCAATTTTTCCATCAATGTGAAGGCTCACTGGTGAGAACAAAAGAGATTTTATATTTCACAAAATGCAAATGGGGTGCCATATCTAAGGACAATGTTTATTAGACATACTGAAAGTAATTTCTAGGCGGCTTTGGTAAAACAGCGTTGCAAAGGCTGCTTTTCTGACAAGTCATGATAATTTGCCAATTCTGCATCCAATCCAGTATCTGAGGCCAGAATCCCACCAGCAGGGCAAAGGAAAACCCTGTGCACAATGAGCTAATGAAATCAAACATGCGGTGCAGTTTTGCATGTTAATGCTGGCAGTGGGTGTCAATAGCATTTAAAGATGTCAGCAGGTGGATAGCGAGATGGATGGCCCTCTGCCTGCCTTTCACTTCCCACCCCAAGGAAGTTAAACAGCATCTGCCTTAAATAGAAAACTTCAATATCTATTTAGGAAAAGGGAAGGAGGAGTGTTAGGGAAATGTAGGCAGGAGAGCTGAATGAGAGAGCAACACAAAGGGGGAGAAAAGGAGATAAAGAAGGAGGGAAAAGAAAGAGTTAAAATAAGGCAATAACTCCTTGACCTCAAGTGCACATTGACACCGTTGTCATTTGTTAATCAATAGAAGTACTGTGCCGGCTATACATTTAATAGCATGAGAGATTGGCAAACCTGTAACAAAATTAAGGGAAGACTAAGAGCGCAGTGTGTTTTCCATTCTGTCAATTTACAACCTTGATGAATACAGCAGTGATAACAGACACATGACTTTGAATGCTACAGCCCTTGTGGCTACACTTGGTAGCTTCATATTTGTCTACACGTCTTTATTACTAGTAATTTGTACTTTTTAAAAAAATTTTTTGCTGCTTGTAAGGGATCAGGTTTTGTTTGTGCATGCTCTGTTTGGGCTTCAGAGCAACAGACGATGCAAAACATTGGTGCAAGTATTTTACTAAGACTAATCGAATGAGCTTTAATGGAAATATGAAAAACAAAAATCATAACTAAACTTGAAGAAATTCAAACATCAAAACAACATAAGAAAGCCACTATTTTGAAGAAATGTCATTAAAAACTGGCTTAAGCACTCTTCACTGTCTCCAATTCCTGCATGCGTGTGTACGTGGGTGTGTTGGGGTGTGTAGGCGTGTGTTTCTATGTGTAACTTGCCCCCATTATGCTTCTTCTTCATTAATAATGGTGATGTATTTTAATTTCTTTTGCCGGGCCTAAATTAAATGTGTCACCCTTTAGAATAAATAGTCTAGTCTGGATCTCACATGTCCTCTCTACCCCTCTCTTTCTCTGTCTGTTCTTGCCATATTTACGCAAACAGCCAGGCGCAAAGGGAATAATTTACAGGATAAATAAAGCATTGCTCCAATTAGTTATAAGTCAAATAAATTAGTCATAAATTTAATCCACTCAATTTTATGGCTTTGAGATTCATGATCCATGTAGCTGCAGAAATATATGCTCATCATGAACTTTATCTTGATATTAAGAAGGTAAAGGCAATGAGATGCATGGTAATCAATTGTGTGATAGTATATCTACTGAATGCCTCTTCTTTACCAAGTATACTTGCTCCAAATAAATGTAAAGTTAATAAATCAAGCATGATATGTGCTGGTTAATTTATGGGCTCTTTTACATCATCATCTATGAAGATGAAATCAAAATAAGATGACAGGAAAACACAGCTAGCCACAAGCTTACTAATATGATAAGTAACTTTTTTGTCATTCAACAACATTATAAAAGGCTTTATTAGAATGAAATGTGGCACAACATGTTTAATTAAATGGGAAAAGGGAGATTAATCAGCTAGAATAATTAAAGTAAACAACAGGTAATAACAAAAATTACATATAACCCCAAATGTTTATATCATTAATAAACACCAAGAGTAGGCAAATTACTGCCAGGTTTGTAGAAATCGACAACCTGCAGTGAACTATATTTATATTCAGAAACCGTCTCATCTCCGTCTCGTTTACATTGATTAGTCTTATATTTATTAAAAAATCGATCTGATGGAAGTCATTTTTATCAGTGAGCCAATCACATGTCGTAGTAAAGGAAAGAGGAGATTCTGTTGTCATTACAAATGTGTTTATTTTAAGAATCAACAATTAAACACTTCAAATTAAACAGAAGGAGGATTTCACTAATCAAAATTTCTGTCTTTCTCTCTAAGTTTTAAAGAAATGGATGTCCGTTTAAGTTAGAGCAGCATGGGGAGTTTGGGGCTACAGTTTTAAAAGAAGGGCAACAGAACTCAAATGAGAAACCTTTGAGTCCGTCAGTTTCTTACTCATAATTGTCGCCATGTTAGAAGAGGCCATGTGAGTGCCAACTTTGTGTGTCAAATAGCTGTTGACTTTCTCTGACCCAGGACCAGCTTACATTTCTGCTCTGGGATCCATCAGCTCTTGGTTGTCTCTGTCCATCGGCTGGAATGATTGTGAGCCTCGGTTCCACAAGCAGATCTGTCCAAGTAGGGAGGTCACTCTGAGGCTGGATCAGAATGTCAAATCTCAGAACTTCCTCGTGTGGGATTGTTGCAATGAAATTTTTTCCAGGTTCATAACTAAATTTTTAGAGTCAAGCTAGGGCTTCTCTCAAAGTATCATTAGAGAAAGAAAAATCTGTTTTTTTCACAGAAGTAGACTAATTTGTGAAAGCATACAGTGAAAGAAAGCTGGTCAAAATCCTGAAAGAGCATTTATTATCGGTTAATTGCTCAAAGGAGAGAGCACTAAGAAAATGAAGGAGTATTTACAAATCATTATGACTACATCGTAAGGCTATTATTCAGGTTTATATGACTTGTGTGACCTCTAAAGGATTGATGGAAGGCAGCACCTATTATTGTGAAAGATTCAAACTTACTTTTATTATCTCTATACCTCACAAAACTTGTAGTAGTTGGCCCACTTGTTTGCACCTTTTCTTTTCAGGAGAATTAATTTCTCTCTTCCTCTCTGTCACCGTTTCTCTTTCTCAAGCCACGATGGGTGTGATAACTTTGTCCTTCCATTTTCTTTTTGTTTTCCTGTTCACCTCCTGCTGATGGTCGTACCTCCGCTCTCTCTCCCCCTTCTCCTTCATCACCCTCTTGCACTCTCACTCCAGTTCTGCTCCCCCTGTGCTTGTTGTGTCTCATGGGCCCTGACCTCCCACTGTAACCCCACGGAGCCACAATGACTTTGGTGCACAATACAGTCTGCTCGGTAGAAGTCAGTGCAGAGGCTGCAGATATGAGCTGCAAACTTTTTCTCTCTTGTCAGCATAAAAGTGTGTGTGTGAGGTGGTGGGGGGTGAATATATCCTGTTGCATGCAAGTCCTCCTTCTCCCTCAGAGTGTGTGTGCGTGCGTTGGTGTGTGTGCACGCACGTATATGGTGGATCCTGTTGCATGGTAGTCCTCTATCAGTGTCTGCCTCCTGATCCAATTGATTGTTCTGGGTAAATTAGGACTGAGCACTGGTGATGGGGACAGGAGTGAGTTACACACTTCACCCCGTCCTTGTCCTCCACCCTGTTTCCCTTCTTTCTCTCTGTGTACCTCTACTCTTATTGTTTCCAGGTGTATATATTCAAACAGCTGCTTATTTACTTATTTCTTCTGTAACTTAACATTCTGTCTGCTCTGCATGCTCCACCCTTTTCCCTTTCATTATCTTCTGTCAAATAATATTCAAGCCAGATTGTTGAAGAAACAGCTTAATTATTTGCAAGACACAAATACAGAGTTTATTCAAGTTGGGGGCACAGTAGTTGTTAAAAATAAGATGTGTAATTTAGTATGAAAATAGTTTTTAACATTAGTACTTTTTCTTTTTCATGTAATCTCAAGATGACTTGACTTGAGAGCCACTGTAATATAATCAAATAGCTGAATCAAAGCAATGAGAGTTAGGCCATGTAAGTAGTACAAAATGCTTTTTTACAAGCAATCTAATTTAACTTTTTTTTTTTCATGTTATGAGCAATTCTAAATGTTGGAACAAAACCACTAATTTATTTTCAATATGCAATAAGTGAGACAAATAAACATTTAAATGTAAAGACAGAGTGATTGGACATGATCATTATCCAATGATAAATCCCCACTACTTTTTGACATTTATAACTCCAAAGGCACATGTACTAAAATACATATATATCCAGTTTTGTGCATTAAGTTGTGTGACTCCACAGAATTGTGTGAGTTATAAAAACCCAACGTGTTGGTGATAATTTTTACTTTGGAAGAAAATATACACATTGTACACAAAAACATTCAATGTGTGTTGAAGTTAGGACTTTCAGGCTTTCCCAATTTCACATTTCTTACTTTAGTCTGATTTGTTATACAAACATTAAAGAAAAGTTAAACGTATAAAACTGCAGAAGAATAGCAGAGCCATGACCATTTGAAAGTATAAAAGGCAGCCAAGGTAGTGCTCACTCCTTAACTAAAACTAACCTGATTGATCCCCATGTGTGAAAAAGCCACAGCTGATGCATTGCATTTCCATTGCAAATCAATTGCTCCTTCTTCATCGGTGCATTAGTAACATGGCTTTCCCGGAGCCATGGGGCAGCACACTCCTAGATCACACAGAACTAATGACGGTTTCAGTAATAGCATTGGCATTTTCAGTCTATGTAAAGAAAAAGAAAAAATCATGTAAGTCAGTAAGACAAGTTGATCATCTACCTTTTTTTCCCCAAAAAAATAAAGAACCCAGAGGTGCTGGAGGCTACACCAAGTGTAGAGGCCGTAGACATGGGTGACCTGGGTTCAATTCCTGTTCTTGGGCCTTTGCCTCTTTTCTTTTCCATATTTACTGTAAAATAAAGGCCACTAGAGTGTAAAAAAAAAAAGAAAAATTGAAAAATAAAAATAATTTTAAAACTCTCTCACCGACCCAGTATCTTAACTATTCTTAGGAGTGTGCTCTTCTGGACTGTGATGTCAGATGTTTGTACAAGGGGCCCTTTTCTCCAGTATGGGTCACTGCACCTGTGGTATTTCTCCTCTATTTCGTATTCCTTTTCCATGATGTTTCTGTCATTTGGGATGGTCACATCAATTACAACAGCTGTCCTCTGCTGCTTATTAATGAAAACAATGTTTGGTTACATTACCTTCTTATCTGTTTTTGTGTTTGGACGTTCCACAGAATATCATCGTCACTCTATTTATTTGCTCTGGTCATCGTATGAGTTAGGCATTTGCCTCTAATGGTCTCGCTTAAGGACCAACACTAGATGGTGATACAGTATCCCAGGCAGGATCCGGACCCCTTTCACCTGCATCAAAGTCTGACTCCCTCCCAACTGATCTTACCAGTAGCCTGATACAACTGGTGATACCGTATAAAATCAGTGGGAACAAAAAAAGATGTATTACTCCTTGTGATACTCCTATACAAAAACACGTTTTTGGTAAATTACATATTTCATAACCATATGACAGAGAGAACATTTGCTGATTTTGTTTTATGACAGTGATTTTCTGAGCTGTGAAAGTGTTTGTGCTCAGCTCTCTTAAGGTCACAACACAGCATTTTGCTGGGTGCTAGTTGTTTTCCACTTTTGCCATAATCTGCTGTGCTTCTTATCATGCCGTCATGTACCAATTCAAGTGCAGCCTATGTATGTACAATTTATTTTTTCCTTTTAAAATGAGTGGGTGTGAGTTATATTTGGGTGAGCTCAATAGTCCAGAAATTACCGTCATCCTGATTTGTGGCACAGGCATCAGATTATGTGGCTGGAAAACAATCCCCTATCATCCGTCCACCTCCATACTTGACAAGGTGTGTGAGATTTTAGATTAGATTTATTTATTTTTCATAAAGAGTATAATGCATGTTAATCAACATGAATTGCTTATATTGTCTCTCTTTTTTATCTTTGCCATTCACCGATCATTAGATTAAATGCACTTAACCTAAATGTTTATCAGGGTTTTTTTTTCTTTCACCATTTTAACACTTTAGCAATATTTGGTGAATAAAAGTGGTTTACTCCATTTGGTCAAGCTGTTGTTTCTCTGAGGTCTTCTCACTTAATCTCAAGACTTGAAAAAATCTGATGTTTTCCCATTATGATATTATGCAAGACTTGGATGCAAACCGTAGAACTGAATGTGTTTTGTCTGTTTCATGACTCTATGCAAAATAACTTCCTTACTAAACACAGTCCTTATCCATAAACTGCTGAATTATTTCCACTGTCAAAAAAGCAGCAAGCACGTGTAGTTGGGAAACTGGACCCCTGCTCCATAAATAGATGTTTGTTTCTGCTTTCTGGTTTTGTTTCTTTCTGGATCTGTCCCACTGGGACCATTTTTCTGAAAAGACAGCTACGGTTAAGGTAATTCTTTTTTTTTTTGGCTTTCCTGCCTTTCTCTCCACATTTCACCACCAAGCCATCACTCTACATTTGTTATTCCCTTTGTAGTTCATTTATTTAGTTTTAATCTAACGTATGTGCTAATTTTTCTTAGAATTTCCATAGTTTATTATTTTCTGTATTTAGCTGTTCTGAATCCTTTCTGCTTTTATTTTTATTTTTTTACAGCTAACAGCTAACATTTGTTTTACTTGTGTGTGTTTTTTCAGTAGCTGGACCCAAATTGGTGATCTGAAGTGGCACATTAGTTTGGTGTGTTTGCTCAACACTTCTCTCTCCCTCCTGTCCTCTTTCTCTCGCGTCCTCCTTCTTATACTGTCCAGCACTTGAAAAAAAGAGAAGTCTGCTTCATGGCAGAGTATGAGCTGTGCTTCTCAGCTGCAAAGGAAAAGTAGAGTAGAGCTGAGAGAGGGAAAGAGAGAGAGAAAAAAGGAATGAAAAAGGGAAGAGGGAAAAGGCAGCAACACACTTATATCTGCTGTCCTGCAAACAAGAGGCAAATGAGAGATTGTGAGAGTCAGGGAGAGTGTGCCAGAGTAAGAAGAGAGAGAGAAAAAGAGGATCTCAGAAAGCTGTGTCCTTGAGAACTGCATCACAACTCTTTGAAGAGAGTCTGGAGAAGGTGTGAGTACCCCGCATCTCAGTGGGACATGTGTGTTTCCCGTGCTTCATGAACGTTAAAGCACAGTAGTGTGTGTCTGTGTGTGGAGGAAGGAGGAGGGTGGGGGGTGGGGGGGCATGTGTGTGTACACACACGTGTGTAAAACATGCTGCTTGTACGCTGACCTGCCAAGCTCAGAGTGAAGCTGGTTTGGCTGCCGATCTTCTGCTATTGTCTGCCTGCCTAAGTGTTGCTGACAGGGGATTATGGCAAATACAAAACACCGTATGGGCTAAAGAAAGACGGAGCCAAACTTCACAGACACGTGCATGCATGCATGAAGCTCCATGTTGAGAGCTTGGTTTGACTGCTTTTTGCAGTGTGTGTGCGGGTGTGTGTGCGTGTTTGCGCGCAAGAGAGAGAGACAGAGAATCAGTTTTAGCATGGCTATGTGTCTGGTCTATTTTTATAACAAAATATTCATCTTAATTCTCCAACTTATTTTGCTGGGGTTGAAGAAATAACTATTGCTGTTTTAAATAGTATTGGACCACCTGTCTGCCAAAAGAATCTACATTATCTTGCAAATGTATCCATACCCCACCAACCTCTGTTTATTTGGGAATGGGAGAGGGAGCTACAACTCAACAAAATTGACAACTAAAAATCAGAAAAAGCTGACAAAAACTACATCCTGGGCTCTTTTGGTCAGTGCTTCTACCAACTTTGTACTCACCGCTCTTTTTTGACCATTCTTTTTTGCATGACAACTGAGGCTCAGCCACAAAAATGTACTTGAACATAAATGTTTAAGTTTTGGACATACTGTATAGATCCAACACTTAGTCTAGCTAGTAGATCCAGTTTTAGATTTAGGTCTGGGATTTGACGGAGCAATTCTAACACATATGCTTTTATCTCAACCATCTAAATGTAATGAAAATGCAAGTTTGTTTTTTCTGCTGGAAAGTGAACATTTCCCCAGTCAAGGATACGATGCAAGATGTTAAACTTTGGTCTCATCTGGCCAGAGCACTTTCTGAATACTATACTCACAAAACGTTAGGGATGTTTGGCTTTTGGGTATCATGGCAATTGCATCCTTATGCAATTCTGATTAATTCTCATCTCCGTTCATCTTGCTCCATCTTGGATTTGTCCCAGTGAGCTTGATTTCTCTGGAAGTATTTCCTTCTGGCCAATCAGCAAACAGAGTGAGGATTTGTGAATTCCAATGTCAAGTTTCGGCACTGTTTTTGAGTTGTAGTCTGCCATGGTTGTAGTAATGGCAGCTGAGGAAGTGAACAAAACTATTCAGTTCCAGTTGGCCATGTTTCCAGATACTGAGCAATTAAAGTTGGAGAAAGACAAATTTGAAGACATTTTATTACTGGATATCATAGCTTTAATTGAAAAGTTCGCCTGATGATTTCACACTTAGCTGCTTCTTTGCTTCATGTATTTCCTTTTTCTGTTAATCTGTGTAACATTTCTGTCTTATTTCAGTTACAGCCTTAACCAAGCATAAAGCTAAAAACAAACACAAAAAACTTTTTTTTAAGTAAAAGTGATATAAGTGCTCAATCTACTTTTTTTTCTTAAATGATCATTCCCAATATCCACAACTTTTTTTCTCTTTTTTTAAAGTTACTTTACTGTTTTGCAGGCAGGTATACAAAAAGTTAAGAGTTCAATGAACATGGTGGGCCGACATGGCAGGTTTGGAAGAAGTTTGATACAGTATGCATCTATAAATTACTCTTAGCATTTATTTTTTTAGGCAATGAGTACACATGAATACGCAGGTTCTTTAAAGTCATTGTATCAGGATAAATAAAAATGTTAAGGCATAATGTATATTTAAAAAAGAACCACCATAAAGAATGTAACACTCGTGTTTGGCTTGAACAAAGAAACAAATATTAGGTTCTAGGAAAATTTAAAAAGCTTCAGAGTGAAGATTAAGCATGAACTCAAATATACTAATATTGCTTCTTTGAAGTGGCATTTGTTTGTGAAAAATCAAACCAATTCTTGGTTCTAAATTTTAGCAGGAGTGTGCTGAAATCATATGGGTTAAAAGTTAAATATTTAGCAATCATACCCTGAAAACTGATTTTGATGTAATTTTCTGTAATAGAAAAGCAGCATTGTGATTCTATACAAGCGGTAAGCGTGTGGTTTGGAGGTTGTGTGTCTGAACTCCGAGGTCTCGGGATCAGAGCCAAATGGTGTGACCCTTTGAACTATTTGTAACTAATCATAGGCCACAAGCCACACAGCATGCAATAGAGCCCAGTTGGGTTACTCTCATCAAAATATAATGAGAGTCAACATGTCACTCATGTTTCTGAGGACAGTGTTGAAATGAATGTCATCGCTGAAGAACTGTGCCATTTCTGATGCATTAGACGTGATGACTTTGGTTGGTGCTGTGGGTAAAAGAAGGAAAGGAAAACTTGCCTCTCTCTTGAACTGGGCCCTAATGTACCAGATATCCTAATCTATAAATGCTCTGGTAGTATCATGCCTTGGGAATCATATCTAGTATCATCTAATGTGTTTGATCATTTGTAACAGGACAAGTGTGACCACTGATCATTCTTTCCAGAATATATTTGGATATGAAATTAAAGCATCTGTAAAACATGCATTGCATACCAAAAGATATATTTTCTTTCTTGTGACAGAGTTACAACCAGATTTAACTGGAGTCATGTATCCAGTCAACTCTATCAAGTTGTATCATGACTTACATTTCATGCTTTTCTTCCTCTTAAAGAAACGCCACTAAAACTTTATTTAACATTATATGTGCAGTGCGTCTGGAAAGTATTCACAGTTCTTCACTTTTTCAACATTTTGTTATTCCAATTTGTATTAATTTAATCTCTTTACTCAGTCAACAGACCAGAGCAGTTTGCTTTTCATGGTCTGATAGTCGTTCAGGGACCTTTTGGCAAACTCCAGACAAACTGCCATGTGCCTTTTATTAAGGAGTGGCTTTTATCTGGCCAGTCTGCCATCCAGGTCTGATAGGTGGATTGTTGCAGAGATGGTTGTCCTTTTTAGAAGATTCTCTCTCCATAGAGGAATGCCAGCTCTGACAGTGATCTTGTCTTGGGCCCATTCCCCCCAGTGTAGATGGCCAGGGTGCTCGAGGAAGAGCCCTGGTGGTTTCAAACTTCTTCCATTTCAAATGATGGAGACCGATGAGCTCATTGGGACCTTCAAAGTGACAGAAAGCTTTCAGCACCGTTCCCCAGATTTGTGTCTGAAGACATTTCTTTTGATTTCTTGCCTGGTGTTTGGACTCTGACTTCCACTGTCAGCTGTGAGACTTCATATAGGCTTCATATATATTCAGTTAATTTGAATTCAGTTAATTTGAAAAGGTGTGTGCCTTTTCAAATGAACTGAATTCAACACAGGTGGACTCCATTCAAGCTCTTGAAACATCTGCAGCATGACTTGGCATGAGAGGAGTAACAGGAAGAGCTAATGGAGTCATATGTGTGTATATTTTTAAATACTTTGACTTTAGAAACTATCCCCAGGATCAACATATTAAATGACTAGCATAAATTAAAGTTGTAAGTTACTATTGTGGCGAATTGCATGCGCTTGTGTATAGTAGTAATGTGTTTCTGAATGGTGCAAAATGTTTTAGTCTCCACTAGCCAACCGATTGAGGTCAGCCGTTCAATAATTAAAGCATGTCACTGGTTAGTGCACGAGTTGGGTCAGAGGGACGGACTGATGTCTGATCACAGTGACAGAAGTCATGGCACCTCTGAAAAGACTCGAAAATAAGGAATATGGTGATAAGACGCACAGCTGAAGATATGAAGCAACAAAGATGTAAAGTTTTAAGACTCTGTTTGCTATGTGGCATCACATATTTGTGTGATAATTGCTTAATCTACAGCATGTGTCTCTTCTTTCTTTGATTTCAGTATCTCAGGAGTGAGGACAGCTTGCAGCAGACACCCGACAAGAAGAATATCAGGTAAGAGGAGTAGTGCTACCAGCACTTCTTAGAGGAAATTACCAAATAATTGTCTGATCAGGGTCGGTACCAGGAGCTGGATTTATTTACTCACAGATATTGTCTGTCAGTTTGTATGGTCAACCAAAGACTGCAAGGCCAAATTTAAGAAATAATATTTATAAAACTGTATGAATCTTGATCAACTTCCTAAAATATATAAACAAGTAAGTGAATAGGGCTGCAGTTTCCACCACATGATTAATAAGCATGTGGTTGACGTAGCTGGAAAAGAGGAAAGTTACCCTGTCAAGTTAAGCTCTGTTTCAGCAAGAACTGACAGTTCTACATCTTTAATTAGCAAGATATATAAAATGTGCTAGGCAAATTCAATATCTTTCAAGAGAAGTAAATTAAATTCTATTATTAGGTTAATGCACTGCTGCAGCATAAGCTTCTTTAAGGGATTGCACTGTTTAAAACAGCTTTTCTGATTATTATAGCTACAATTTTAACATGTTGCCATTCAGTCAGTCCCAAAAAAACTTATTAGCTCAGTTTTGTATCATGCAATGTTCCAAGATGCTGATTGTGTAGCCACTGACTGTGCAAGTTCTTAACTGATCAAAGTGTTATTAAAATAATACATCCTCTGCTACCACTAGACAACTAGCACATCTATGGAAATGTGTGGGACAGTTTTGCGGGACATGTAAAGAAATCATGGCTGCTATGATTTCTTTACATGAAGAAATCATAGCAGCAGTGAAGTATTAGTTGTAAACCTTGTATTATTGTTTTTGGTTTCTCTCGTACACATCCCAGTTTCCTTTAATAAATACATTTTGAACATAGTTCTACTGAGTTTTTGTAATGAAAAATGAAAATTGTTTCTCCTCTTTTACTGTACACGCGCAATTTTAATAGTTCTATTTTTTTAATAGAAAATAAGATTAACTTACATGGCAGTTGTAATTTAGACCAGACCTGATTTGAACTTTAACTGGTCACCTTTCCAGGTGATTTGGGTTTCTACTAAGACTCTGCAGCAGTTTCCACATGGCAGACGGCTTAGATTCACACAGAAAAACACATTACTTACACTGGCTTCGTGTAGCTCAGAGAACACACTTCAAAATACTTTTGTTAGTTTATAAATCCATAGAAAGCTTTGAACCAAAATATATTAAAAACTTCCAGACCACTTGGTTTTTCTGGTTCAAGTCTGCTCTGCATTCCAAGAATCAGAAAAAAACATGGAGCAGCAAAATTCAGTTTTTATCGACCACAAATCTGGAGCAAAGATCCAGAAAACGACTAAAATGCTGAAACACTGATTTCTTTTTAATCAAGGCTAAAACCCCATTTGTTTATAGTTGCTTTTGTTTAATAATAACTGGAAAAATAATTCTAGTCTGGTTCATAATTTTTTATTCTCTTTATTTTGCCACAGTAATGCTTTTCTTTTGTTTTGTTTCTGCCATGTGAAGCCCTTTAAATTAGCTATACAAAACAACTTGACTTGACTTTAACATAGATGTGCAACTGCAGACTTGAGGCCTTTTCAGGTGCTTCACACTGCACCTTTAGACCAAAATGATGTCACAGAGTTACCAAATCATGAGCAACAATATTTTAAAAAGGAAAGTAATTATTCTGGAACTGTTGCAGACAGTCTTTTTATATTATTAAGGATTTGCACATTGTTACTCTTCTAGCCTTTTGGTCTTCTTGTTTAGTGGTGGTGGCTTAAAAGTCATTTTAAAAAGTATTTTACCACATTTATTCCTTTAATGTTCTTTTTTCCACCACTTTCTTTTAGATCATTTCACGTCAGGTCTGGCATTTCTTTGTCGTGAAATTCAACCTGTTTGGTTTTTTTGTCTTCATCTTGAGATTGTAAGTTGTTGAGCTGGTGGTTGTCGGCTCTGTAGAAGGTTTCTGTATTCACTGTTAATCCTTTTTATGCTTCTCTCAGCCAGAGGCCCCTGTGAGATCCTGTAGATTTAGCCGGAGGTTGATCTCATGATTAGTATTCAGCTGTCAGAATATGTCAGTCAACTTTTGGAGGCTCCTTTCAGTCCTAACACTCCCACCATCCATTCTCTTACAAATTGCATGAATTCATGGCATTATATCATGTAGAAATGTGTGAAAATGTGTGTACATCCTTCAAGATGTATAGCTGTGTGGTGCAGCATTGCGTGCATTAATGTTGATACATATCCACCCCCCACCGACCCTCCATTTCCCAGGAGTTTGCCCTCCATCATATTAAATGACATGAAAAGAGCCGAAGACAGATATATGCATGAATTAATTGGCTTGAATAGAACTGTTTAGAAGTTTAATCCGCAGGGATTAATGGAAGCAGCCCTCTCTGGATTTAAGCCGCTGTGCATTGTCAGCAGCGGATTTTTTATTTCAGTTTGTCCTCCTCATTCTCATATGCTGCCACCTTTAGTTCTTAGTCAATGAGCCACAAAAAAGCTGTTAAGTGCAGGATTAACCAAGAAGAAGACCAGAGGGGTTATTTGACTCAATAGATATATGTTTTTAAAATGGTCAAACTCAGTATTTGTAGACATCAGAACAAAAATACCAATGGATTTTTAAGCACAAACTGGAAGCCATTGTTTGGATAATTTATTTATTTCTGAAAATATCTAATTCATTGATTGTGAATGGGCGACCTGTCCAGGATGTACCCCGCCTCTCGCCCGAAACATTCGCTGGAGATAGACACCAGCACCCTTCTGTCCTGGAAGGGGTGCAATGTTCATTGTCAGAAACATTGTCAGAGAATTGTTTTGAAAATTGTCATTTTCTGACAATAGTGTACAGAAAATGGATGGATGGACTGATGGATGGTTGTGAGTGGGATCGATTTAACAAGCTTCTAAACTGAGATTTTAGCTCAAATTTTAAGAGCTAAAATCTAAAATCTCAGTTTAAATATAATCGTGTATGATTATATTTAAGCTCAAACTTCAAGATTCCTTTACCTCTGAAAACTGAGTTACTTTGTAAAAGTAAACCCAAAAAAGTATAATAAAAAATAAAGGTCCACTCTTTTTTATTATTGATACTTACATTTCTTAACTGTGTGAGGAATATTGCTACACTTTAGAAAATGTCCCAATAGGCTACGGACTGTTGCATCTGTGTGATGATTAGAAAAGGGTCTTTAAACATTAGCAAATGTAATTGTATTTCTGTTGTAGAACCAAAAATAGGATGTTGCAAAGTAAAACGATGAGTGAAAGTGAAAGACCCATTCACGAAAATTAGGAAGGAGAAATCACAGAAAAGTGAGAAAGGTTAATACAAAGTCCAACAAACTTTAAACAAAGACAGAAACAACAGCACAACTGCAGAGAAACTGAAATAACTTTATGGAATAAAAAAGGAGGATCTGACAAAGAATGGACTGAAATGAAAACGGTTTGTACTGGGATAGTAATTATTGAACATTACACCGTGTTCCAAATTATTATGCAAGTGATATTTTCTCAGATTCTTAAATGGTCAATGCAAATGATGGTCAGTATAATTTTCAAGTCATGAACTATTACAGTATAAATAAAATTTTGCTGAACAAAGCTCCCCATGAGAACAGTATTATTTTCAAAAATAAAAAACTCAAAATGCACTGCTCCAAATTATTATGCACAGCAGATTTTCTAAACATTTTATGGATTATAAAGAACTGCAAATGGTCATTCTTTGAATGTGCAGCATTAAGTGATCACATGTACTAAAATCAAAAGCTATTTCAATCAAAAACATCGTAACAGACCGAGTTACATGTTAACATAGCATCCCTTCTTTGATTTCACCTGCACAAATCTTGCATCCACTGAACTTGTGAGTTTGTGGAGTTTCTGCTTGAATTTTTTTGCAGGAAGTCAGAAAACCTTCCCAGAGCTGCTGTTTTGATACGAACTGCATCCCACCCTCAGATCTTGTGCTTGAGGAAACTCCAAAGGTTCTCAGTAGGGTTGAGGTCAGAGGTCAGAGGAGGATAGTGACCACACCATGAGTTTCTCCGATTTTATGCCATGAGATGGTGCATTGTCATACATGAAGATGATTGTGCTACGGAAGGTACGTCTCTTCCTTTTGAACCATGAAAGAAAGTGATCAGTCAGAAAGTCCATATACTTTGCTGAGGTTACACACAATATCATCTATAAATTTAGTAGCACAACAAAAAATTTAATCTTTATGACACTTAAATCCAATTTGCATAATAACTTGGAACACGGTGTAAAGCTAAATTTGTATTTTCTGGTAACCTTGCCTTTTCCTTTAAAACTTTTCATTATTAAAGGTCCTTCCTAAGATGAGTATTTCAAATTATGTACAAACACTACATCTGACTGTTTTGAACTACTTCCCAGGTATTTGTTCTTATATACTAAACAACAAATGAAATAAAAAAAAAACCCAGAATGTCAGAAGTGAACAGCTAGAAACAACTGAGGGAGACTGGCTATGGAGGGATGACAAACACCAAAGGGAATCACAGCTAACTGGGTAACCAACATATTATGGAGCAAAAAGAATCTATTGTGTTTAAAACGTAGTTATGTGAAACTTAAAATCACTTTCTATTCACTCTGTTATTTTGCTTGTGAATTCCTTTATCACTTCAGTTTGTCTTAGATTTTATTTGCCTCTTTCTCGATATCAGATCCTACTCTCTGTTGTTCTTTTCTCTTCTTTTTCAGTTTAAAGGTGTACTTATTCTGCTTTTCTTTCTCTTTTTCCTCTTTATTCCTTCATTTATTTGCTGTAAACTGTGAGTCTATGAGATACTGAACAGATCGATGCCTATAGATTGGCTCATTGGAAGCCATTAGTTATGGGTTTTTATAAAGCTAGTCATTACTGTGCTTAATCTTGCAGAAAATTAAATTTAGAGTTGTGTACAGTGTTTTGGTTAAAAGTTGTTGATGTTTTTTTTTCTCATTCTCCTACCAGCTGCTATTTTTTCACTGTTTTGCATTTAAAACTGTGTGTGCGCCTCCTTGCCTGATGGGTGTGTGTTTGTGTGTGAAATGCATTTTAGTGCTTCTGTCAATAAGCCGCCAAGCTTCCTGGTCATGCCAAAAAAACCCTCAAGAAAACTGCCCATACAACAACATGGCTTGGCCACAGTACTGCATACGTTTCCCATTTTCTTCCCTTGGGGTTGGCAAATTTCTCCATTGTTGGAGCTTTTATATGCAATATATCCAATGGTTTTAATAACTTTGAAAGTGATGAGAGGGTGTCATTTTTTTTCTTCCTGACACTTTGCTTTTGTTGTTCAAAGTGCATGATGGCTCCATCCAGGTCCGGTTTCAATTTCCAAAATTAGTCATGAAGTCCTGGGCAACATTCAACCTCTTTATCCCCTCTGACTTGCCAAATATCCTCTCCCTATTTCCATTACTTCTTCCCATCAATCCCAGGCCTCTACCTCTTTCTGTCCTGCTGTTCAAGCTTTGCGTTCTTTGAACCTTCTTTTTTCCCCAACATTTCTTGTCATCCTCAGTCCAAAGTATGCACCTTCTTCACTTCCTTATATTCCTTTCCAACTGTCTTTACCTAAGCTTCTGAACATCTTTCCACTTTCCCCTGGTTCTTTCTTCATCCCCAGTTCTCTTGTCTACACATAGTCTTCTTTTGTCCCAAAGCCTTCCCCCAACACACACCCACGTCTTCTATAACTAAACAATGGGTGCCTTGAGCACTGAAAGATCAGTTCCCATCCCAGCCCAACCCCATCAGCTCTGCCCACCGTCCTCCTCCTCCACCCCATGATGATATGCAGAGTAGGGCAGCAGTCTCCTTTTGTTTAGCTTAGCGCAAATGAAAATTGCTAATCAATTTTTACCCGCTCTTATTTCATGGCATGTAGTTCCTGCCCCTCCCCTGCCAGCTGTCATTGTGTGGTTGTTGTGCAGGGCTGAAAGCTTCATTAGCAGGAGGACAGCATATTTTGCCCCTTAGCACTGTATTCACAGAATTACTAAAGATAGGACATCACCCGGTGTGAGTCATTGCATTTGTGAAAACAGACATTTTCTCATGTCTCATAATATTCTTTTTTTCATTTCTTAATAAAACTAGGGGATTTTAATTTAGGGGGACTTTAGCATAATTATATCAAAGCTTACATAAGCCTTGTTTTATTTAGAGCCAAATAATGCAAGGATTTGTAATGAAAGGCCAGTTTTTTGGAAGTTTTGCTTCTACATTACAGCTGGTAATGTACCTTCTACCATTTATGGTTTGATACAAGGAATCTATCAGTTAATCAAATATTGAGAGGAACATTTTGAGGTTTTGCAGCTCTTAAAGGGTTAAAGGGTGTTATCATGTATTGGAGTGTCCGAAAGAGTAGGAGCTTCTTAAAGAGACAGAGGCCTAATTTCTTTACGTTATGTTTGATTTATGCCTGAAAAATACTTAATTCAGACACTTTAAAAAAAATTGATCATAATGAAAATGTAAACCCCTTGTTTATAGTAACATTGCTTTTTGGGAGGGAGGTTTCCATTAATTTTGAAACAAATGTCTACATTTTCGACACTTTTTTTTCCAGCTGATGTTTGTCTTTCATTTAAATACTAGTATTCTCCAATAGAATTCCTTTGTACAATTCTCCAGACTTTGCGTAACAAAAATATTTTTTATCTTTTGCAATCTTTCTATAAGCTAGTGGTGAATCTAAAAGCTGCACTATGTAACTTTAATTTTTTTTTTTTTTTTGCATGTTTGTTAAAACCTTTACGATGTCATGACGATGTAATATGAGACAGATAATCTGAAAAAATTCTGTGGTCCTACTACCATCTGTAGAAGTACACCACTCCTAGTCAGAAACAAGCAATCAAATCACGAGGAAGGTCTTAACACTGTCAATCATGCTCGTGTATAAACTTCAGCTCTGCTAATGGAAAAGAAACAAATTACTAAACGAAAACTTTTTGTTTGCTGTCATCAGTGGCCATGCCAACTAGCTTGCACATTCATAGCAGGCTCTGTTGTGGGGAAGGAGCTGTAGCTTAGCGGAAAAGAAGCAGGAGGGTGTGAGCAGCGCATACATTTTTTTCAAATGACCTTCTCAACCCTTTTTTCCCTGCTGCTTCTTGATCCATATACAGCTTGGACAGTAGTTTTTCCATCTCCTGCTATTATTAACCCAAGCATCTATTTGTCACCTGTCTTCTGGGTGTATAGTTGCCTCTTGGTCGCTATTATTAACACCAGTGATTATAAATATATTGATGTGTGCCATCCAGGGATGAGAACACTTGAGTGGCTTAGTTTAATCAGACTTCCTTGTAAATGTCTCTGTCACTCAAAGCATAATAACTGGTGGCGTTTGCTCAGACATTAGTGTGTGAGTGTAGTTATTCAAGGCACTGATGGTCACTTGTGACTTTTTCCTAAAGAGTATTATGTGCCAGCTTTACTTAGTTATTTTGTTGAAACTAGATCATCCTCGCCAATCACATGGATCACTATGCACTTGTAGCAATGTCAAGCACACATTTAATGGAACATCACAACCAGGATGTTTTATAAAGACTCATTCTAACATATAGCTCGGATGTTCTGAAAGACACATACCTTCTCTGTGTTTTGACTTGACTTTTGGATAAAATGGTAAAAAAAAATGGTATCATTACACAAGGATTGCTTTTTTTTCTTTACACATAAACAATCACAACTGTTATCTTTAGTAGGAATGGTGCAAGACATGTTTGTCTCTTTAGGAGCTTTTTTTTGTTTTGTTTTTTTTTTCTTAACTGACTGACTTTATAACTAATAGAGAAACAATAGTTTTTATGTTCAAACTGTACAATTCTAATTTTTCATAAAACTTAAATTAGTTTTGTGAAAGAGCTGTCAGTGATACTTTCTGCTGAAATGTCTCATGGAAACTTTAGTTTCATTACCTTTTCTTTCAGTCGTGTTTTTTGTTTGCCAGGTCACAGCAGGCTGAAGTCAGATCTAAAAATGATGTCACACTCGGGGTGGTCATTTTCATTTTGAAAGTCGAAAAACTATTGGGAACTGTTTTTAAACTAATTACAATTATCTATGTAGGTCAATGACATAATTTCCTCCATTTTCTGTGAAAGAAACATGTTCATGAATATTCTTGTTCAATGCAATATAAACAGAAGTGCAAAGGTGGACAGAGTTTTACACACTCAAGAGCCAGTAGTGATATTAAACACATGCTGGCTAAGAGAACTCCAGCCTTTCAGTACAGAGTTTCACTTTTATCCCCTTTCTCAGTACCTTAAGTCCAAATACTATATGTGTTTTCTTTATAAATACAGCATCCAGAGCTCTGTAAATGTCACAGGTTCCTCTAAGCTGGGACAAAAAGTCTCTGATGTTTAATTTCTCTTTTTCTCTCTTTTGATGTTTTCACTTTACTTTTGACTTGGTAGGACACAAAATCATTGACACTTAAGAAAATGACCATCACCGAACAGAGCCTAGACCCTATTGGAACCATTATTTCAAAATTCTGCTCTAAAAAACTATAAGTACTGAAACTCAGATCTGTAAGCTGCTGAATAGGTTAATTTAATGTGAAAGATAATATACAATCTAGTTACAGCTGATTATGCAGTTTAAACTACAGTTTTCCTTATCTCTACTTTTGGGGTTACAGCCAATCAGCCACAAGGAAAATGAATTGTGCTTTTAGATTGGCTGCTTCAGAAACACCAATCTAAAATTGGCTGGATTGGAACCAATCCGAGAGCCAGTTAAGTGTCAAGAAGCATTGTGGTTTATTTCAGCTTCCCAAACTACATTTTCTTTTAAATATTTAAATGGGTTCCATGAAGAAATGTGCAAATAAACAGATTTTTCATTAATAATTTGGAGCTAGACTGAACAGAAAAACTTAAATAGGAATTTGTAAATCCATGAATACTGACCTGTGAGTAGGTGGGGGTTCATTGTAAACCTTTTTGCTATATTACTAGTAATGAAAGCTCTTAAAAGTGTGGGCAGGAGGCTGTCACTGAAGTGTAACATCAAGAAAACATACAATTATGATTTATTTTTTACTTTTGTGTGTGTGTGGCTATTGTCAGCCCGAGCACCTTTCATCCAGTGAGTATGCATATGCATGTTTTAGTTGAACCAGAAGAGAATTCGTGCATTTCAGAGTGAGTGACTAAGAGAGAGAAACTGAGACCAAGAGAGAGAGAGGTGCCATTTGTTTTGAGTGTAGTGGAAAAGCTGGAAGAGTTGCTAATCCACGTGGTTGGCCGAGCAGAAAGGCCATTCATATTTATAGCTGACTGACTCACATTCTGTCAAAGAGATGTCCAATACTCAGAACAGAACCAAGAATAACCCTTGAATGAGACTGAAATAGGGCTTTAAAGAGAAACTCATATCAGAGCTGTATTTGGTGCTGCTGAGTCACTATTCAGCAGACCAAAAGAACAAGAGGAGGGAAATTTACACCTGAATTCAAATATCATGTGTCATCTGGCGGCCAGGACAATTTGCTGAGTCATTCAGTTACTTAAGTACAATCCCTCTTGGATTAGGATTGAATGTATGGAGAAAAAAAATGATTGCAATTGGTCATTTATAAGATTTAGATTATTGCACCAGCACCATCAGGTAAAATTTTTAAAACCTGACATTTGTAGAAAAGGAGTCCTGTCGTTGGCATTCTAATTTCCTGTGAATTTTCTACGTGCTGCTGCCCGCCTTGGCCAGGACTCCCTTGTAAAAGAAATATTTAATCTCAGTGGTATTTGTCTAAGTGAAATAAAGGTTAAATAAAAAAAATAAAATACATGAATGCATTTACAAATCATCATTATGCTTCAAGATGACCAACCCCAGTCTGTCCAATGTTTAAAATGATAAATGGGGTCTCTCAATACACACAATGAAAGCAGTGTAAAAAAATATATACATTTCCTTACTTAAATATTCATATGTCTTGCAACTGACTAACGTAAAAAAAACCATATTATTAATTGCCATTTTTTGTGGGAGCTTGATGCAGTGTGAAAGATGGCACTCTTTCTCAGTTTGGGACTATTTTGTGAAGGTTGAGGCATTTGAACCATGTTACTGCTGTTTATATTTTTAATTAATTTTCTCAATCGGGTTTATTATTCTCACTTCGTTTCAGTTACCAAACAACAGTTTTGCTGGTTTTGCTTCTGTTCTTTCAGTACTGAATATCCCAGGCCTTTAGATGTTGTTTGTCTTTCATGTTTTTATGTTCTGCAATTCCATGCTTTCTTTCGGTCCTAACCTGTGGTTTTGCTTAATTAAATAATCTTAATTGACTTCATAATGTTGGTGGTAGCCTGAAATAGACCTGTTACACTTGTCTTTATTATTGTTTACAAGTGTGGAGCATATTATTAAATTTAAGCAGATGTACTAACAATAAGGACATATCTAATCTTTTATTTGTCAGTGTGTCAGATTATAACCCTATAATTGTTTATAATGTAGTTAGAAGTTGGAATAAATAAAACTTAAACACTTTGTTTTTGACAAATATAATCTACAGTATGTCAATTGAAGGCTGTTTGCAAAGCAGTTCAAGATGATAACCGTTAACAATACTCAAGAGAAAGAGTGGTACACCCTCTCAGTTTGTTTTTATCTGTCAGCTTCTCTGTAAACTCGTGTCTCTGGAGACAAAGAAAAACGTGTTCATGCATTGACACAAGCCTTCAGAAACGGGACAAGTCTGAGACACAATATGCAGATAAAAATGCACTTACAATCAGCTCCAGTATATTACTGTATGTGACAAGAACTACTCCACACAAACTCTCTATACTCAACAATTATTTCATGTGTGGTTGTGTGGCCCCCTTTCCTCTCTCCCTCGAGTATTCTTACCTTCTCACCCTCTCAACCTTTCCACCTTTGCACATTCCACTCTTGGCTCAAACTAGGGCTTCCTTTTCTTTCTTTTCCTCTCATTCTGTTTTTACTCTGTCTCTTGTTCACTCCACTTTTTCTTTTCTTATATAGATATTTTCACACCTCCCCCTGTATTGAGATACCCTACTCACAGCACTCCTAGTGACCCTGTCTGTGACCAATGACCTCAGGGGTAAATGCAAGGTCCCACCTCTCCAGGAAATAAAGACATTAGCTTCCTCCAACCGTCTGACCCTGTCTCACCTAACCTCGTCTTCCTTCACCCTTACCTCTGTATCCTTCCCTCTCTAAATCCCCCCTGTACCATTTTTTTTCTTTTGCTCCCTTTTAACCATTTCCAAAAATGCAGCTTTTATTTTTGTATTTCCTTCATGTGCTTTTAACTGGTCACTATTTTACGTTTGCATCTTTAGTACTTTTATCTGTACTGTTGATTATGATGTTTTCAGCAACCATAGAGAGAAAAAGCACAAATCATTTTATCCAGGTCAAACACCAAAAAAGTTCAAAGTAACTACATGGTGAGGATCTTTAGCAGCTTTGGAAGTCAAAAAGTAATGTTTTAATTACTTGCAGCTCAGACCAACTATTTACAAATACAAATTTATTTATTATTTTCTGATTTTTAACACAAAATCAAATATAAATGGAATTTATATGCCGGCTGTTATGCTCTTTGATGCAGTGAATGTAAATATTTGTTTTCAACTGCTTCCTAAGTTTATATTTTTTGCATAAAAGTAAAAGGGGAGACTTTATCGTAATGTGTGACAAGACCAAGGCCATTGTTTAAAGAAGTCCTGTGTAAAATTTGCCACAAGAAAAAATATGAAAGAAGGTGCTGTGTTCAGATGGGACCAAAAATAAATGTTACAGCTGGGAATCAGAATGCTGTGTCTGTTTAAAAAAAAAAAGAAAAAGCTAATATTTAAGGTTTATCAATGATTTTGCAATGGCTTATAAGTGGCTTCAAACATATCAAATGGTTTGAAATCATATATTATGGTCTTGATTTTTGTCACAAAAATCTGTCATTTTTACTTTGGTGTGTAGTATTTATCTCCACCATAAATCCAGAGCAAAATTACACAAAACCTAGGAAAAAGTAGGAATTTTCACTTAAATGTGCCATGTAAAAAAAAAACTGACTCTGAGATGTATTGTGTGTGTTTCTGCATATGCTACTTACATCTGAGCTTCCACTCCATTCTGCTTCCTTGCATGTGTTTTAGCATCATTAGTGTGTTAGTTTTTCATTTACTGAGTGAAAGAAGGGTTCCCCGGAGATTACCGTTCCTCTCTTTCTCATTGTTGTCTTCCTAAAGAGAAGAGATGGAGAAAACATTTGTCTGGTGCTGTGTTTTGCTGCAGAAACACAAGTCAACCATGTCACCTGCATGTAGCGCTTTGCTTTATGCATATTCATTTTAGTTCTTATTTCAGGATATAGGACATAGAGACTGAAAACATCTTCAACTCCCCTCTTGAAGTTTACAGAAAATTGGAAAGATTTATTTTTGTTAGTGCATGAAAGGTAGTTAGCGTTAAGTAGTTGCAAAAATATGTGAAAGAATCATTTTCTATTTTTCTTTCTTGGCAGCCTGTTGTTGGGAAAAGTGACCCAACATAGTATCACAGTTTAACTGAGAAATCATCGTTGCTCGAGAGAGTGCAAAGACTTAATTTTAATTCTTGGAAGAGAATAATTAAATGTTGTATAGTTTCTGTCTCCTTTGAGAATTTACAGATAGTTTTTGACGTGGTTAAATGACAACATTTCATGGTCAGTTTCTTTATTAATCTTTTTTTTTGTTTTCAGGTAAATTTATTAAAACATGACTAAATCTATCCTAAAAACAAGTTTCCACACAAACATGCCTCTGGCGTGTTTGTGTGGAAACACTACAGAGTTTTTCTATTCTCCTGTTACCTCACCACCTTGTTTTTCATTCTTGTTTTCACTACTGGTTTGAAAGTTCTTACCGTTAAACTTTTGCCTTTATCTTCCTTTCTCCTGTTAACCACAACAAAAGATGACTGTTTCACTGTAGCTAATGGAAACAGCAGAATGTGCTTGAGAAATGACACACACAGAAACGTTTGTATATGAATAACTATAGTGGATGTGTGTGTTGGTAAGAAAGGGTAAGAGACGAAGTTCGGTTTTCTTCACAGTGTGTTTGATTTGGCTTGGTTTATAGCAGATGGGCCTACTGTGACCCACAGGCAAATACATGCCACCCACTCACTCTTCTTAATGCTCGCATCCACACAGAGATGTAAAAACATACAGCAGCTTCACATTTATTCAGCCATATCTTATAACCATCCTCATAAAAACCTAAAGCTCTGATTAATGAATTTGCTGGATTTTCCTCATTTTTCTTTAGTGTTCACTTGAGTCTACAGGCTTGAAGTTATGACTATAGGTGTCCAGCATTTATTTTACTGCATAATTATACACATTCACTCTAACAAATCCATTATTTTATTGCTGTTGTGTTTATTATTAGAGCTGAATCTACAAATTTTTTTCTGTTTGCTTTTCAGCCTTAATGTTGCTGATCACCGGTTGTTCATGATTAGATTAATTTTCAGTCTCCATGCAATCCCTGGCTGACTCAGTGTGAGGCTTTGCAAATCATTGTTTCATTTAGAATTACAGTCTTAGTTTTAGCACTGTGAAATAATGCGCCTTTAATATTTTTAATTCAACATAATTTCTGTTGACATTGTTAGAATTAAAAACACTCTCATGTCCAAGAAATTTTATCTAAGAGGAACCTGGCTTTATAAACTATTTCAAACCAGTGCCAAAGTGATATATTGCCCTGTAGCACCTGCATAGCTGTTTTGCTTCATTTTTCATAGGAGCTAGCTTTTTAATATACTAAAATCACTTAAGATAGCCATTTATGTTTTGGAAGAATTGGTTTAGGAGGAAGGAAGATATTTAGTATCTATGATTCAAAAAGAAGATATTAGCTCAATATCATAAGAAATGTCAACAATACATGTCAGTTCAATGTGGCAAAATTATGGAAACCTAAAAACCTCTTGCTTCAATTAATGTAACTGGTTTTACTCACCAATTTGTGACAATACCATTAAACTGTAATATCTAGTTTTCTCTTAGGAGATATGGTAAATAGTTGGATGGTTGACATATTGACATATTTTAATAATTATTTATAACATGTCAAAACAGATCAACCAGAAGAAAACAAAAAACATGGGAGAGGAGAAGTTTTAAGTAAAGTTTAAAAGCAGAAGTCAACAAGTCATTTGTTTTGCACCCTTTAGGTGAACACATAATGAGATAATGTGTGTGTTTTTGTGAACACCTATAAGAACTGGTAATGGCATTAAGTCTTCCCTCTTTTTTTCTTTTGTACCTCCAGTTTTGCATGAACCTCTTTCTTTTTTTTTTTGTCTTTACCTCCCGCTTCATATGCCCTGCCCACACTCAGCAGTAAACCTGCGCTTATTAGAAAAAGGGAGAGAAAAAAAGAGAATGATGGGAGGTGAAGGCAAAACGATGGAAAGAACAGAGTGTAAAGAAATACAAAGCAAATTCTGCTTGTCAGGATTTCTCTACTTCCGTGTGTGTATGCATGTGTGTGTGGGAAAAAGGGAGAGGGAGAGAGGTCTGATGGAAGAAAGGGAGATTTTTGCTTATCAGACAGGAAGTGGATCTCTTACAATAGCATTCTGACGTCTCCCTTCTCTAATTTGGAAAACTGTTTAGATCCCTATTCCAGATATCACATGCACACACACACACACACATACGAGCACGCCCACACACACTTTGCACGCAGACACGTCACAGAGGTGCAAAAAAAAGATACAGCTGCCGAGTTGGAGACAGAACCGCTGACTGAGCCATCTGCATTCACAGACTTAAGATAATTATGAATTCACACTAACCAAAAAAGCACAGGCACATACACACAGCTTGCACACGCCCACATGAGACTTACATTACTTAGTTGTATATTTGATATTCAGCTGATGCTTCAAATACAATTATATTCAGACATAACATAGAGGCAGGGATGATAAACAGACAGAGAAAAAAGAAATTAGTTTTTCAGTTGGAGAATAAGAGAATGAGATTAAAGGGGAAGACAAAAATTTAGTAGAAACAGACGAGAGAGGGATCAACAGTATGGCTTGAAGAGGATCCTGGGGGGAAAATATGACAAGGTTATCAATGAAAAATTGCATTAGTTAGGTTTTATTGATTATGTTTTATTTCCTATTACGTTCTCCCAACTTAGATTTATTTATTTTCTTTATTAATTAACATCCAATCCTTTATATTGATTGTGTATTTAGACTTAAGGTGTGAAATTCATTATTCAATTGCATCAGAACAGGGAGCATACTTTTGCACTTCACTTTATCACCAATTTTTCATCTAGCATTTTAATGGTTTAATGGTCTGTGAGTGCCCTTAATTGGGCAAATAATTATTAGGTGAATTAATCAGAGAATAAGTCAGAATGTGCTCAGTTCAACAGTTCAGCATGCCGAGGTGAGTGAGTGAATCTTCACAGGTGCAAACAAGGTGTTTGCATAGCGTAACATGAGATTAAGTCATGTTGCTATGCCATTTGCTGAATACTTATGTAAATTATGTGGTAGTGTAGTACATGTGTGATGAAAGACCAATTTTCTAGCTGTAGGATTTTGTAAGTTGTCATCTCTAGTTACATGAAGGTAAACTCTTTGGATGACATCAGTCTATAAGACACTATTTTGCCCTTGTTTGTGGATTTCTCAAAATAACTACCAGATCTATACTTCATGCTCTAATGATATCCTTGTGTTTGGACAGATCTAGTTTAGAAGGCCTGGATTAATCTGCAAATTGAATAGAAAATGTCTGAGCTTGTCTCATTTAAAGAAGTGGTTAATTCAAGATTAATTCTGACACAATGTATAATGCACTTTTATGCCTTTACAAATTCTGCAAGTCTTGTGATAACTCATGTTCTACTATATTGTTGGATGGTTTATGTCTGCAATAGTTTTTTCCAGAAACAAAAAGACCATTTAGTTCTGCTGAGACATTTTTTGCTAAAATAATTTACACGGTATGAGGAAAAGCAGAAGATTAAGAATTGAAAACTCAGAGTGGATTCAAAAGGTATTTTATATCGCAGAATGCACATGCCAGTTCTGATCAGAAAAAAAACATGTTTTATTATCTCTGAACACTAATAAAGGACCACAAAATATAAATCTTATCACAACTTGTTACTTATACAATCTGTAATCAAACAACAATAACAATATTTTAGATTATTGGTAGCATTTCAAATCCCAAAATTGAGCAGTGATTGAAGTAGCCCTATTTAATCTGCAGAAAAATTTATTTTCTCTCAATTTTATAATAAATATAATAAATTGTGTCTCCATAATCTATCCTCTACAAAAACTGTTAAATTATTCCTACATGAATAAAATAAATCTACTAACGTATCATTTTCTGACATCAGTAATGCAACTAACAAAAGTCAGAATCAACTGGAGCAATTTACCAACAGAACCCGTATAAAGCTGGGATTGAACGGCGCTTCCTTTTACCCATGATAAAAGAGGGATCAGATTTTGTTATGTACCACAGCAGGGTCAACTATTGTCTGACTGATGAACAAACAGCCGGGCAATGCCTAAATCCCAGTTGGAGTTTACACACACACACGCGCGCGCACAGCAAAATCCCATAGTGTGTGTGAACAAACAGAGGATGAAAGGCAAGACAGCGAGGGGAAGAGCACATATAAAGAGCTGCTGTTTTATTAATGAACCTGGAAACAGGCTTGGGATTCTCAGGATGAGTGTTTGTGAGTGTGTGCATGTGTGTGGGTCTCTAGCAATGCAGCCGCACAGCTTCAGAAATCAAGGTGGCTGCCTGGACAGTATCGGTACTTGCCCACACACACACGCACACCCCTACACACGTAAAGTCTCTAATAAATTCACCCTAATTCATTCTCTCTTTTCTCTGGGGAAGAGCCAGCAGTTTGCCTGATCCAAGGAAGCTTCACGTTACCTTTCCTAAATAATTGATGCTCTGTCTCTGAGTTGCACTCACTTGCTCCTCTTTTTGCTGTCTGTATATAGATATGTATGTTTTTCTGTCTGGTTAATTTTTTTGTAGCTTATTTTTCTATCCCTGTGCCTCTTTTATCTTTTGTCTGTTTTATTGTGTAATAACATAACTTACACAAATGTTCCCTACTGTAATTTTCTGTTGTCATTTCTTTTGGAATATGAAAGAATTTGAGTTGTTACAAACTCAAGAGTTTTTTAGCCTTTTTCCAAAAGCCGATATCCATGTGTATCTCTTTGCATGATTGCATATTCCTGTGTGTGAAAATGAAGGGGGGGTGAGGAGGTGGGAGAGGGACGTTTTGAGTCTGAATTTTTTTCAGGTCCAAATGTGCCCCTTAAGAATTCAAACCTATGAAAGTGTCTGCATTTTGATACGCAGTGAGCGTTAAAGTGAATTTTTATATTTGTAGAAGCAACTATAGTGTATTTTGTGTAGGGGTGGGAGGGGTGTGTGTGTGTATATATATGTGCACAGACCTTCTTCCCCCACTCCCACAGGGACCTAACCCCACTAACCAGGGGTTAAGTGCTGCCTTTCCCTTCCTCTAACATTCATCTTGTCTTCTTCCTCTCAGATCTTAAAGTTCCTTCCATTTATTCTTTTCAACCCTTTCTTAAACCTATGCAACTGCAGTTTCTTAAACTGCACAGGTTTAAGAAATGCATATATATATATATATATATATATATATATATATATATATATATATATGTCTTAAACCTGTGCAGTTTAAGAAACTGCAGTTGCATAGGTTTATATATATATATATATATATATATATATATATATATATATATATATATATATATATATATATATATATATGCCGATACCCATGTGTATCTCTTTGCATGAGATACACAAAGAGATACACATGGGTGTATGTCATGCACCCATGTGCATACACGCATATATATGTGTATGAGATACATACACACACAATCCATTTCTACTAGTACCTTTAAACCAAGTGTACTTTAAATGTTTGGTGTGTGTTTGAGCTTTTCCAATAGAAGTCATATTCTATGACTGCTATAGAGTAGAATTCTAGAGGTCTATTCCATGACTTCTATTGTTGAATAAAAATCATATTCTATGACTTCTCTTCTATGACCATTTGTATCTTAAATGTACAAATGGTCAAAATTTTAATTTAACCATTTAACTTGCCAGTTTTATGAGATCCAACACAATAACCTGCACATGGCTTGAGTGTGAAAAATGTCATCCATAAATGAATGGCAGATATAGAAAAGCATGAACATTATAATGTTAAAAGTACTAGATATTTCAATATCTCTCACATAGATGTTTAGAACAAAACATTAAAGTAAAATCCGAAGCATAAGTCCATGTTTTGAGTGTGTGTGTGAGAGAGAAGAGCATGTTTATGCTGATTGGTACTTTGCAGAGAGACTGTCAAGAGTCAAGAGTCCCTAATCCTTGCCATCAGAGACTCCTCAGCACACACATACATGCATGCACTAACAAATTCACACACATTTTTATCAGGTTGCCCAGTGAACCATTATGGTGTGTTGTGTATGCGTGTGTGTGTGCCCTGATGAAGGGATACCAGTCTTCCCATGACAGAAGTAATCCTGTTCAGTGGAAGCTCTGGATATTCCAACTGGTGTATGCGTGTTTTGATGGGTTTCTCGGTGTGTATCCCCATGCAGCAAGTCATAGAGCCCAAATCCACTGCCTGTTTGCCTCCCTGCCAGTCTAGCCACTTCCTATTCTCTGTCTGCACTGTTCCAAGATGTTGTTTTCTAAAATAGTACTGGTACCAGTGTTGATCCTAAACAAACACTTAATAAATATTCATTATGAGTCCAAATGAAGTGCAGTTTTTGCATTATAATTTGTGAAGCATTTAGTTAAACTAAAGTTATCATAAGTCTGAGGCAACTTCTAGATTTTCACTCATTAAACATGTTACTCCAGAGTATTTAATTATAATATAAGGGGATGAACACTGAGGTCTTCTAATGTCCTTAATAACCCTATCACACCATTTAATTTCTGCTTGGTGTTTTAGGAAATCGTGTGACAGAATCACATTTATAAGTATTTGACACTGTAGTATACACAGATTTAATGCCAAGTAAACTAGACTGATAAAAGCCACCAATTTATAGTGAATTAGCACAATAAATTAATAGCAGAAAATAGTGAATTTCTTCTTCTTCTTTTTTGCAAAATATACGATTTGAAGTCATGGAGAAACCACAAGAATTTCTGAGATTTTAAAATGGTAAAATGTGTGTTTGAATTTGGCTTGCTAACAGAGTAATTCTGGGCTGTTTTGGGAAGTAGGAGAAATTCACAGCTGATTAACATAACAGGCTGTATTGGCTAGCTAGCCACACGCTTTTATTAGTGGTTTTTAGTTAAGAGGATGAAAGTTTGACAAAAAACACGTGGCGATTTATTGCCACCACATCACCCTAATCCACGCCTGTAAAAAAAAATCTTAGCCCAGGTTTGATTATGTGTGCAGCTTGCAGATAACTTTTGCTGTCAGTGTTACTGCTATGAGAGAAGCACATAGCATTATGTCATATCTGTGCCAATGCTATAGAATCAATTCCAGTGTTACTCAAATGTCACAACACATTTAACCTCGTACTAGATTATGCAGACAATCTGAAGATTCACTCACACAAGGATGCTGAAGGGTCAGCATAGCTCTGTCTGTACTCTCCCATTTGTTCAGCTAATAAGTATTTGATCATTTGGAGGCTCTCTGAAGGATTGTTTGGGGCGCAATAGTTTTTTGCTAATATACGCCAAGTGTTACAAATTTGCACTTTATATGCTAACGTCAAAATTAGCAAATGGGACAGAGTATTTCAATCTGAATTTACAGTCTCTCTCTCTTCTTGTCATGCTTCCCTCAGGTTTGTTACTGACTGTGAAGCCTTGACCCGATATTGTACACTCTACAGTCGAGTGGGATGGCCTTCTTTGTCCAACACAAGGTTGGGACATTGGTTCACTTTTGTTTTCCTACATCTGTGATTAATCACACAGAGAAATACTGATTCTTACACATTTTGTTCAAATGATAATTTCTTTGTTCCATTTCCCAGCACAGAATATGGAAAAAGAGCCTACATGGAACATGTTGCAAAAAGACTGTAAATTAACTGAACTTGTTTCATTGAGAGCACTAAAAATTACTTCTTTAAATTCTGACTGTGTTTTTAATCATTATTTTGTATGACATTTAATTGAGTAACTAATTGTGATTATTGTATAACTTTTGCAGTCTCTCAACCAGGACTCATTTAAAAACAGGTTTTTAATATCAGTGGGAGTTTTCCTGGTGAGATAAAGGCTAAACAAAATGAATGTACAGTGCTTTAGTTCAAAGTTGTGGTTTGTATCTAATGCTCCAAGGTCTATAATGATGTTGGACCAAATAAACTAAGTTAAAGCAAGGAAGACAAGCTGATTCCTGAAAAACAACAGCAACAACAAATTTAATGTACATTTTTAATGTAAGAATTTGTGGAACAGCTGTGGAACAGCTTTAATGTAATGTGGCAGTAATGCTTTTCATTTTCCTAAAAGATATGACATTTACCTGCCTCAGAGTAACTGAAAAGGACATCAAACTATAAATTGGAACTGTAAAAAACAATTAAAAATGACCATAAGAGCTTTGTTTGTCTGTGCTGCTTGTGTAATTTAATTGTTTCAGTTAGTTTCTCGTGAAACTGTGCATGTTTAGCTGTGGACTCTGGTGTGTTTTGGGAGCATCACAGTGTCTTGTTTTCAGGACATCAGCAGGAGGCTAATGGAAGGGTTTTGTTGGTTTAAAAGAATTACCAGCCTCCTTTGCCAAAATCAACTCATAATCTGCTTTACTGGCACCAATACACTCACGTTCACACCACTGACAATATCTAACAACACAAAGCACACTAAAATGACGATCAGCCGTACAGAACTACAAGATGCAAACTCTCTTGTGAAAACGGACTTGATGAAAGGAGGGGTTGACGAAAGGATGCAGAGGAGAGAAAACCACAGTAAGACAATAAGTGAGCAGTAAAAAGGAGAGCGGTAAGAGGTGAAACAACAGAGAGACAGGAGGACAACAATTGAAGATTGAGGATGAGTCACATGGAGCGACAGCAGTAGATGACATGCTGCAGGGTTATCAGTGACTAACAGTTCCGCCCTATAGAATGTTGTGTTGGACATCAAAGAAAGACACGTTTTGTTTACAGGCCCTGAGTGTAACCTTGTTAGGAATGATAATACACATGTACACATAAATGGCTTAGGTTTTCCTGTAAGAAAGAGGAGGAAGCATCCTGAGGTAGATGGCAGGAACCGAAAGCAGTATGAGGGGAACATTAATTTAAACAGCAGTGATGAAGTAGGAGAGGAAAATGGCAAAAGCAAAGAGATAATCCCATCAGAAAAGACAAAACAAACCATTTTAATAGTGTTTGTTACATTATGAGATGCCTGAATTATCTACTGAATATTTGCTGCTATTCAATTTCTTGTTAATAGATCAAACTATTCTTACTAACTAAAAAAAATTTCTAAAATTGTTGTAGTCTCTGTATTTTTTGTGTTTCTGTATTTGGGGCCCAGTAATGAAATGTATGTTGGCCTGTATCTTCTGACATTAGGTCGGGTTAGTCAACCACTTTTCATTGAGGTCAACCATTGTATCAAATGTACCTATCAGGTATCCAATGTTCCAGTTTTCATTGAAATTTTCACATAATAGCATTTCTTTCGAAGTCTATGAAATATTGTTCACATGATACTTTCAGAGATAATTAGTAGACACAGATTATTTTGTTTCTCTCGATGAGTATATGTTTTGCTGTTTGATCAAATATACATTGTTTATACCTGCTTGTCCTTGCAGGGTCACATGGGGGTCAGGTACCAATTTCCAGTGGTCATCAAGGCAAGATGTAGGGAATAGATGAGGATATGTTTCACTAAACCTTCCGGCAATATGAAAATAATTCATAATCCTCATAAACTAAGAATCATTAAACGTGGCACTTGATTGTCTGTTTATGTATTGACTAGTGACTTACCTTTTTGACTAATATATCACTAATATAACATTGAAAGATGGTCTATGTTTGACTTTGTGATAGAATCTGCCATTTATTACCCCAAAATTCATCGGATAGTTTATAAACATGTAATGATGCTGTCAACCCTAACAGAGTTCAGATGGACTTTTGAAGAGAATCAGGTCCACATCCCTCATAGTTAATGATGGACAAGAAGTGTTTTCTACATGTTATTTCTTTGTTTCATGGGTAATCAACCTGGACTGCTTGTTGTTAAATGTTCAGTCTTAGTCTCATTTGACCAAGGTAGTTCTAGCTACAGTCTCAGTGCAGCAAATTCAGCAAATTTAGCTTTTGTGAGCAAAGACATTTTTTTCAGGCATCACTTCCAAACAACTGTTGCTATTTAGATGGCATGCAATGATTGTGATTTACATTTGTGAAACTAAGAGGTCATTTGTTGCTGCAGTTCAACAGTGATATTTGGAGATTATTTTTGTTTTATCTCCCTTTAAGTACTCCTTTTTATCAGGGATGTTAAGACAAGCATGGTTCCTTTTTCAGCTTTCTTGCAAGTAACTAAAAGAAAAGGGTGTCTGTGTTTGGTCATAACTCAAAAATCTGGTGAGTTTTTAAAAAAGTTTAAACTTTAAAATTTTTGATAGCGTTTGTTTGAATTGTTTCTTAGCACGAGATCATATCAAACTGCATAATCAGAATTTTTCAAAGAAATCACACCACTAAATAGATTTTAAATTAATTTACTCAAGGTCTACTTATATCTTTACTCAGGATATTAATAAATGTGCCCAGCCTTGTATTGTAAACAAATATACTCGCAGAACTAAATGTTCCATCAAAGTACAAAAGGGTAGAAGAAGCGAGACAGAAAAAGAAATGGGAAGAGGTCTGAGATCTAAAGAGGGGAGAGGAGAGCAGAACAATGACTTTAAGTCTTGACAAACACTTAACGGAGGCCTTTAGACTAACACTTTGGAGAAGACATGTCTGCCTGCATACCAATAGAAAATACTGTCATTCTCTATCTAAGTCAGAGCCTTTTGATGTTGTGTTCACACAGACAGAGAAAAGAGAGATGAAGGAGGGAATAGAAGTAGAGAGAGTGGGAGAAAAAGAGTTACAAAAACATGAACTTTAAACAAAAAGGCTATAGGGTAAGGGAGGAGAGAAAAAGGAAATTTAGGGGAAAAAAAGTTGAACCCTTAATTTCTTCTGCAAGATGTCATTCTTTATTTCATACATTCTTTGTGCTTTACTTTTTCCTTTTGCTGTATCTGTTCATGTCTCCAACAATATATAGATTACCACAGTCATAATAATTATCAAGAGGAAAGAATAAAGAAAGTAGAGAAAATAGGAAAGGTAGGACAGACAGTAGAGGTCAGGTGGTATGAAAAATAAAATAAATAGAGACACTGGATGGAAAAGGATAAGATGTGTCATCCCAAAATTCATACAACAGTGATGGAAGAAAGTCAAAAACTGGGCATGCTGAACAAAACTTTAAGCAACAGAAACAGGGAACAAACATATCAAGGAAAGAGTTAATGCAAATGGGACTAATTTGTTGGCAGAGGAAGTAGTCAGCAAAGATGAATTGAAATAAATTGGGAAAATTACAGAAAATGGAGTCATGTGAAAACAACAATCCCTAAAAGCAGACTAGCATTTAATGCTGACTGAAGAATGGATTTGTTTCCCACAATAGTGTCTGTGACCAAGCTGGTGACCAGTATGAGGAGGACCTGCCAGACTGTTGTGGGATGGTACAGTTCTCCAATGTATGACTGACTTCCCACCTTTAAGTGACTAGACACTTAAATTCCCACTGTCATGTTTCTTCAAGCTTCAATCCATCCATCAATCCATCTGTCCACCATTGTCTTTACCTGCTTGTCTTTGTGTAGTTGTGGGTCTGGACAGGTTTCTGTCTAATGCAGGGCAACACAAAGACAAACAGGACAAATAACTCAGACTTCAATCATCCAGTCCAGTTATAACACCTAACAAGAAGAGCCAACAGGAGAAGAGACTGCATTAGTAAGGATGAACTGACAAGTCGTGGGAGAAGCCCCTCTACTCTGCTGCTCAACACACAGAAGCATTTTCCATACTAATATGTCACCATACAAAGGGAAATGGTTTCCAGCAGTGTAAGATTTCTTTCAAGAAGCATTGTTGCAACAAAAACATTACTGACCAAACACAAATGGCTATATTATTTTATGTGTACTATTAGAATTTGTATATTTTATTTCATTTTAATTATTTAAACTTTCATGTGAATGCCCAAACGGTATACACATTACCTTCCAAGGTGTACAAGCAATGGCAGGAGCAAACAGACAAATGCACCCAATGCACTTTTAAATGCAACACACATACACTCTCCTCTGCTTGTTGATAAGTGTGTTAGGAGGCAGGGAGAAATTATTAATTATCAGGCTAATGGGCACCAGGCTGAGTTCTGCTTCATTAGGCTCTAACTGTTTGTGAGAATCCTTGTTTGTGTGCTGCTTGTGTATCAGAGGACTGTGGGACCTCTGAGTAACACACAAACAATAAAGGGGTGGGTGTTGGGGTAAGAGTTAGTTAACAGCACACATGCACTTATGCAAACACAGACATGCATGAAGATGACAGTCTGTCTTTACTACAAGAATTATGTGGCAAATGGTCAACAGAGCTGTTTCAACATATTGTTAAAGCCCTTTTGTTGACTATAAGACAAAAACATGCACAATGTCCCGTTTTTCTTTTTTTACATATATTTTGTGTATATGCTGGTGTCAATGCTGGTGTTAAAAGTTGAGTTAAGAGCCACAGTTTAAAAAAATAAATAAACGCCTGACGTTGAAATGTGAAGCAAATCTTACTAACCGCAGTGTGTGTTGCCTTGTACCCTTTTAGCATTGTGTTTCCACCCTGTGTTGAATGGCTTTGCAGTTTGTTCTCATTCTGTTGCTCGGAGGGTTGCGCTGGCTACTGTATGATAAGTAAAACCAGCACTGACTTTAATCTGTCTCACTCCCACTAGAAAAGACAGATAAGGAGGGGGAAGGAACGCTGAGGGATGGTGAGACAATAAGGGAAGTCAAAGAAAAAAAGTGACATTGTTTTAATTATTTGCATTTTGATAGAATTCCAAAATCATTTTAACAAACATTTCGGTGAACATTTTGAAGGCACTGTGACACTCAACTTTCCATTTTCTCAATTTTGTGCTATTTGGATTACGTCAGTTGTTTTAGTTTCCATCACATGCTCTCTGGAGTTGTCTTCTGGGGAAAAAAATGCCTCTTTTGAGAATGAAGCTGATTCTGAAGGTTGGGGTGAACATGTGCGTTTTTCTATAAATAGCCCCAATAGTAACATAAGCAGGGGCACAGGCTCAGTGGTTTTTCCCATTGATTAGATGACCAGCTAATGCACAATCATCCCAACCATTCATGCACATGTGGACACATACACACAAACTACTACTCTGAACTAATGAGTTGATCAAGACCCCCCCAGGAGCAACCAATCGCTTCTTTGCGCCAAAGAGGGCAGTTGGTTAAGGGAAAGACAAGAAGACAATGAAATAGAGGTAAAAACAAACAAAGAGGAAGTTGAGTACAAAAATTACACTTAAAACATTAAATGGAAAGACTGGAATATTGCAGAGGCATACCAAGCAGTATATGATTGAAAAATATTGAAAAAGAAAGTGAATATTTCTATAACCCATAATACTATAGGGGAACAGATGCAATTCCACTTAAATTTTTGTGTAAATGCACCTGTATGTGGTTAAGATGTCCCTGAGGGGTGTCTTCTTGCTGTCGATATGTGTATCCCCATGTCGGGGTGTACGTGTGTGCTAGAATTACCCTGAATGCTTTAGCGATTGACTGCCTGGCTAATGGCAGTCTCTGTTTTCCTCTGATGGTCATTGACTAGGCCCTCTCATCAATACCTGTTTTTACAGCTATTCTAGAGGTGTGTGTGTGTGTGGGCGTGTGTGTGTATGTGTTTATGCAGTAGTGATTATACTATGTGGCTGTGTATGCCTCCTGTGAAACGAGTTCTCTCCACATTTTTCTTGAAGTGTTGTTTTATAGACATTTTCAGGACATTAGTATAATTTTATTGTACCATATTTGGGGATTTTTTTGTCGATGTATGAATGTAGTCTTTCTGCAAAAAAATCCTAAGCTCTTCATGCTTTTTTTATTTTTATATTTTTCAGCCTATTATCTAATTTTTTTAATCACATTTTATTCTTGTATATTTTTTAGCCTGGATGTAAAAAAATCTAACTAAAGACAAGGGAAAAAGGAAAAAGAAAAAAAATATTCAGATACTGGATATCAAAATTTATTTTCAGAACTCTCCAGATCACCTCAAAGTTGGACAAAGTGTTTGCTTTGGTGTTGCTACATAATCAGACCCAAGGTGGTTTCAAATAATGAATATATTTCTTCTTTACAAGTTAAAGCTATAATAAGAGTAGTACTAGTTTCCATTTTAAAACAGAAACATTACTTCATAAGATTTAAAATTAACTCTACCTTCTGTTCACTTTTAGATTTTGTTATTTTCTACTTCCTTCTTTTTTGTCTTCTTCCTCTTTCTGCCACTCTCACCTGAGTTTGGGAAGGACTTTGTCCCACAGACACAGAGCAAGACTATCACCACTTCACCCAGGAGACCACTCATCTCTCACTTCTCCAACCTCTCTTCCTCCTTCTATGCATCCAGCTACCCATCCATCGATTGCCACTATTCTTGGACTTCTGTTATCCCTCTTCTGGTCAGGCTCGGGTTTCCTTTCCACCACTCAGCTGTGTGTGAGAGCTAACCTCCATATATCTTTGCCTGTCACATTTGATTAAGATCAAATCTGCTCCAGAATAATGTATTATTTTATGCCATAAAATAAAACCTTTAAAAAAGCTGATGACTTTTTATCTTGTTGAAACACCAAATGCACAATTAACTAAACTCATATAGGAAATAGTTATTATTAAGTGAGTGACTAATGGCAGCAGTTCTATTTCTGCCTAGTCACTAATAAATGGCTTAATTGGCCCGGGCATTGACCATCTGTGCGAAAGAAGCAGATTGACCAATAGCCTGATAAGTCTGGCAGGAGGCTAATTCATTCATTCATTAGATTAAATTAATTTATGGTCTAGTTTTCTGAGCAGGTTTTTTTTTAAATTACATATACATCTTTAAAATAGGGCAAAAAGCATTAAGAACCTTAATGGCTTCCTTTTCATTGTCTTAATTTGGATCATGTCTGATGCAACAACCCACACAATGATAATCTGTTTCATTGATCAAAATATTTCCCTCTTCACCTGTCCTAAAATATGTTGTTTTAACAGACCTAATAAATATTTTTTTCTCTTTTTCTGATTGCAGGAGTTACACGAACACCGTGTGGCTGAGCAGACGAGGAATGTGGCTGTATGTGTATGAACAGTAAGTATCGCTTTGAAGGTCTAAGTCCCTAGGTCTAATTTTCTGTCCTAAAGACACAAAATATTGTTATTTAGAAATGTAAACATTTTATACAACTAGAATGACCTTCACCTAAAAACATAGTAAAAACTGAAACCATAACATACAGCTCAAGAAAAAGTGAGGGAACATTGGCTGTCCCTGTAGCAGAAAAAAAAGGATTATAAAATTAAATATTAATATTGAATACTAATATTTGCTCAATATTTTTAAGTATTTGTCCTATACAAAAATGAACCCCCTTTTAACATAAACTTTACTGTAGTATCTAAATTGTAATTACAAGGATGCAGATTTAAAGACGATCATCACTGTTATTTACCCAAACCTGCAGGCTTACATGAAGATACTCTGGTTAAACAAATGGAGTTCCACCCTTAACATTTAACAGCTTCTTTACAGGCCAAAATGTATAGTTAAAAAAAGACAACAATGCATGCTAAAGTCTATTTGGAAAACCCAATACCCACAGATTTGCCAGAAAGCATCAGATGTGTTGGAGAAAAACTAAATTTGAAACATCATTTTCATACCATAACGGAGTGAAATAAATTCACTCCGTTATGGTATGAAAAGTGCATGAAAGCTGTTTACCAAACGGCTCCAGCTCCCAGAGACTTGGGAAACTTTTCAATGTGAGGCAATGGTGCTTACAACTCCCCCAATATGATACTTTGACCTCTGAGAATACATTTTCCATTAAGTGTAAGTTTTACTTGCTAATAGATGAAGAAAAAATACTTAAAACGGAAATTTGTTGTGATTAATGTTTTAAAATATGCTTTACTCTATGATTCTGGGACAAACATGCCATCATTTAATAACTATGAAGTAAAACCTAAAAAAAGGACATTAATGTTTTAATATTCTGTGTCATTGGATGAAGTCCTCTGTGCCTGTATTAATGTTCATGTCTTTATTCGAGCACTAGATTGAATGCACTTCCACATACCTCTATGGAAATGAAGTCACACACACACACACATAGTGGGACAATCAGGTCATTCCAAGGTAAAAGGACTTAGATATAGTGAAATATTCATACTTTAAGGGTGCCCTGTGTGTGCGTACTTGCAATGCGAGTTGGTGTGACTGTGTATGTGTGTCGAGCTCATGACTGCTACAAGCAGTTCTCTTTAATTGAGGTCCTGACGCCTCAAGCAAAAGGAGAAGGATAGAACCTGCACTGTGGTAGGTCCGTGTGTGCCGCACGCAAATGTTAAACTAACACAACAATACTGACCTGAAAAAACGTGCTAATCAAACCTGGATATCAGTGGTGACTTTAGCAGTTGGTGGGGGTTTCTGCTGATTATTAGTGGTGTATAAATATTGTACATTATTTGTATTTCACATTTCTGACCCTTATGGGGGTTTTGCGAAGGGTTTCATTGGCTATGCAAAGCAGTGTTAAACGTATGTCCTTCATCTCAAGTTTTTAGGCTTTGTGTCTGTGTGCGTGTGGGGGTGTGTGTGTATGGTTAAGTGTGTATCTGACTTTTATTTTTGCAAAAAAAGTTTTTTGTGGTTAACATTTTATAGCTGGCCGATCAAGTTTGTCTGCACTTCTGTTCCTATTTCCTGCAGTACATTATGTAGTAAAAAACGCATGAATAAATTGCAATCACATTGTTTATTTTGCCAAGTGTGTTGTCACATTGAAAACCAGGTCTTGCATAGAAAAACTGAATATATTTTGTACATCATGAAGTCGTGCTTTGTCAGTAAAATGCCACACCCCCACTTTGTACGATGTGTGTATACTGAGATCAGGAGGTAAAATGTGCTCACTGTGTTCTAATGTGTCAGGACCACGTATGTTTCTTAAGCTTTGATGTCACTGTCTTGTTTTATTTATTTTTCTACACTTAGATGAAAGTTCAATCCTCACTCAGTCTCTGAGTGTCCTCAACTGCTCAAAGTATTAGTAGCTGAAATAATCAGAAAATGGGTCAGGGTGAGTTTTTTTAGCATCCTGAGTTGAGTGAATCTTCGTGATTCCAGACCTAGCATCAGCAAAGGATGTACTTTTGGCTCATTGCTGCAGAGTAGCACTTTTGCTGACAATGTTTTAGTAATGCGTATGTTTAGTGTTTATCAAACTCAGACTCATGCTGCAGAAATGTTCTACATGTCCAAAGAAATCAGTGGCGCACCACTGACTTAAGTGGTGTTTGCAAAATTGTCAAATGAGTGAGAAGTGAGAAGGTGATGCTAGAATGTTTAAAGCTCTGTATTTTTGGTGCAGTGGTGCAGGGGTAAAGCCTGCGACCCATACGCAGAGGCCATAGTCCTCGATGTAGCCATTACGGATTCAAGTCCCGACACAATGGCCTTTACCTCATGTCATTCCCGTCTTATAATAAATAAAGAACAGTAAATTACTTCTAAAAATGCAAAGCATGCAGTAGAGTGGCATCTTTAAAACGAAAACTCTGAATTTATTAAATGTCACTTCAGTTTCTTTCTCTGCTTAAATCTCTTCAACTTGTCTGCTGCATGTTGTTTGGAAAAGATTGTCAACAAGAAGAGAGGTTCTCTTTGTAAAATGAGAAAAGTGGAAGGTGTAGGGATATCCCAGTCTTATATCAAGTATCTGATCACCGTCTCAATCAAGGCATTTTTGATTGAGGATATTGGAGCCACTGATTACACCTCAGCTCCATTTCCAGCCGTGCCGTAATGTCTGTAATGTGAGCATCTTGGGAGGCAGTCGTGGCAAAGCTTCATTGGAGACAATCATGCAGAATAAACATCCAGTGAAATACTTCATCCTAAGACGAATTCTTTTGGGCTAATTCTCAGAAACAACAAACACGCTTTAAATGAGTCCTTTTCGAAGGAGAGAAAAGGGTAAAATTACTCTAGTGAGTGATCGAATTAGTTACACTGCGCTTATCCACCAGGCACCCTAAGTTGCAGATGTTTAGCTTTCACAGAACTTTATGACAAGCTGCTGAGCTAATCCATTCATTTGAATTAACTCTGTTGAACATTCATATTGTGTGTGTAAAGCATTGAAGACGATGTGCCGAAAAACCCAATTGAATGAAAGAAATGTTTATGTGTGGTTGACATATTGCAGTTGCAGTAAGCCTAAATTCTGATGGTAAGATAGGAAGCGGTGCATCTGAAGGATGTGGCCATTAGTTTTATGTGCTATGAGTGGCATTGTAGACACTTAGCCTGTTGTACCCTTCTAAAATATTTGTTGTTATTTACTAATTATTGCTCAGTTGCATCACAGTATTTCTCTCTGAAATGTATAATCAATCAATGAATCAAGTAAACTTTATAGAGCACTTTTTATGTAGTCAGGTGTTACACAAAATGCTGTTCATAGGTTGAAAACAAAAGGACAGAAATTCAGTCTCAAGAGAAACAGATATTAAATTTGATCAAACTAATAGAATAAACAGATTTTAATAAATGTCAATAAAATAGTGAGCAATTAACAGTATGAGGAAAATTTATCAAATAAAGAGAGATGTATGTATACTTTACAAAAAAAACACAAAGTCTATTAAAACACCAAAGTAAAACCCATCATAGTAAAAATACAAAATCAGACAAAAGATAAAATCTAAAGTAGCTTTAGTGGAACTGTAGTCCCTTTAGAAACACTTGAAGTTGTGAAGTTTAAGAAGAGTTAACTACAGTCTCTTTATTGGAATATGAAAAAAATGGTGAGAGTATGGCAATGTTCTTCAGCTTATTATATACATTTTTGTACTGTTATTAAATTTAGATCAAATCTAGTCCAAGGAGTCGCCTAGAAGGCAAAAACAAATGATGATATTTACGTCACACACGTTTGAGGTTAACATCTTTCTTCTGTATGAAAATATTACCAATTAAGTTGCTGTTTTGGCAGAGTGGTATAAAAATTAAGAGACATTTGGTGCTCAGCTCTCAGCAACTATACAAGAATACCAAGATTTGAGGGAGAGCAGTATGTTCCCCTCCCTCCCTAAGATCCACCCACCTTCTTCTAATCCTCTAAAAGCACTTAGGAGATTGGCGCTCTCCGCCTGCCTCTGCCTGCTCATCTACCCTGTTGGTCGCCACAGCAGCTGATTGGAGGAGTTGCGGCTCCTAATTGGATCATGAGGGTGTGAGGCAGGCGACAGCAACCACATTATGGGAAGCTGACTTTGTGCAGAGTAACCCTGCCAGGATGACCCTCTCCATGAGTATGCAGGTGTGTGTGTGTGTGTGTTTATACTGGTTGACCCCAATGTGACTAAGAGCCTCCGTTTATCAAGGTGTGCTGGCTGAGGCTGCGGTAGAGGATAGATTGATGAACAACAGAATAGAAAAACAGAGATGAGTAAAAATATGAGAAAACTAAGTAAAAATAAAAAAGAAATGAGAGAAGGAAATTAGCTAAGGAGGTGAGCAGAGAGCTAAGCTGTGATATTCCTTTTTTTTACAAACTTTTTTACTTAACTTCCTTTGTAACCGCAGGGGGTATGGTAGGATTGATGACATGATGCAGTGAATTAATCCTTCTGAATCTCGTGTTTGTGCAGTGTGTGTGCGTGTGTGTGAGAGTGTGGGTATCTTTCACTTTGGTGCAAAGTGACTGTGTTGTCCGTTACGGTGTAAACTGATAGCGTCACTGCACTTTGCCGCATTATGTGGAGCGTGGATCTGTACATTCAGTTTCCTTACTGCAATCTATATCACACCATCATGAACACCTGATCCCACGGAACTAGCGGGCACAACAGCAAGGACTATTTCTAATCGTTTTGACTCGAAATCTTGATGTTATCCCACGTGCATGCATGGTATTCTGTTTGTTAGACAGGAAAGTAAGGATTTACATAAGCTTTAGGTAATTTAAAAATTCATAATTTGTTCAAATAAATACAGAAAAAGTAGCTTGAGTGATCAGTTATTTTGGTGGCAAAGGGAGAAGTGTCATTGATTTATCATGTATTATTTTTTTATGAATATAACTGGGCTACAAAATAACTTTGGAGATTTAAAAAAAAAGTCAAGCAGACTTTATTCTTAGTTTGTGGCTTAAGATGATCAGACTAAATTTTAAAACAACATTGAGAATACACAAGTTTGAGCATTGTCTTTCTCACCCGATTAAGGGTCACTGGATGTTAATTTTGAGTCTGATAGCTTTGACGTCATTACATATCACCATAGGTATGTAGTACCTTGGAAAAGTATTACCTTGAACTTTTCACATTTTGGCATGTGAAACTTTGATGGAATTTTATATAACAGACCAAAGTAAAGTAGCGCATAACTGAGGTGGAACTAAAAGTATATATGATTTTCAACATATTATTTGAAGAAAAAAAATCAGTGTGATGTGCATATTTATTTACCCCCGTTTATCATGATCCAATGCAACACAAATTCCTTCAGAAGTCACCTAATTAGTAAACAGAGACCATCTATTACGTAATATAATCTCAGCACAAACACAGCTGTTCTCTGAATGCCTCAGAGCTTTATAGGAAAAAAACAGTGTACTAACGGCACTACAAACACAGCAGCTAGGACAGGGATCCACCAAACAGTACTCCAAGGTTCGGACATCTCAACGAGTATTATTCAATCTCTCATTTGGAAATGTAAAGAGTAGGGCACAACCACACACCTGCCAAGACATGGCCGTCCACTGACAGACCTGGTAAAGTGAACATTAATCAGTGGAGCAGACAAGAGACTCATGGTGACTCAGAAAGAACTGCGAAGAGATCCACAAGTGGAGCATCTGTTGACAGGGCAGCAATTACTGAGGTAGTATTCAACTCTTGCTGTTCTTAAACACTATGAGCCTTATTTTTAAAAGGTTTTGGTGAAGCATGGTGTAGGTAGCATCACCTAAATCTTATGTAAATCCTTAGTTTCCTGTCTTTTCTTCAGCAAATTCGGAGGAACTGAATACATATGCAAATTACACATTTCAGATTTTTGTCAAAAATATTGACCATACATCTTTTTACTTCTACTTCACAATTATGTTTTGTTGTTGCTCTATTCCATCAAATACCAATGTGTTTTGTACGTAACAGGGCAAAACTCTGAAAGGGTAGTAAAGCTTTTGCAAAAAATTGTGTGTGTTTGGCCTTGTATTTGATACATGCAAGGCTTAGTTTTCTAACAAATATTACATTGTGTGGACCTGCTGAACCCTCGTGGGCCCAAAGCAGTGCTGCTTCACATGTCCTGAGAGCACACAACTCCAGTTAGTGACAATGGGCATGTAATAGTTAGGTTTAGGCTAAGTGATAGGGTTAGGCTTCAGAAATGAATGAAAAATGAATAGAAGTCAATACAAAGTTCCTGTGAAGATATAAAGACATACTGTGTGTGTGTGTGTGTGTGTGTGTGTTTGGGCGTGGGTGTGGGCATGCGCGGGCGTGTGTGTGTGTGTGTGTGCGTGTGTGTGTGTGTGTGTGTGTGTGTGTGTGTGTGTGTGTGTGTGTGTGTGTGTGTGTGTGTGTGTGTGTGTGTGTGTGTGCGTGCGTGTGTGTGTGTGTGTGTAAGGGTGTGTGGGTGTGCAGGCGTGTGTGTGCGTGTATGTAGTGTGTCAAGTGCGACAGTACAGCAGGGGCGTCTGATCCCTCCACCTTTTAAGAACATCAGAGGGTGTGAAAAGCACTGATTGCCCTAACCGCTCTCATTGGGACTCAAACCCCCGGCTTAGTTGTGCTTCAGCGAGTTTGAAGAGACAAGACAGAGCTAGCGAGATGTGTGCACTCGTGAGTGAGAGAGCGAAGATGAGGTAGAGGGAAACGAGAGAGACAGCGGGACAGAAGAGAGAGGTTTGGAAGGAATTAGTCATAAGAAGTAGAGGAGGCACAGACAGGAAATCAAAGTTAGCACAGGAAGCACGGAGTAAACTAACAAACTGGAGTAAGACAAGTCTGACGAAGATAGAAACAGCAGAAGGCCGATGACCAGGAAAGAGATGGGATGGAATTAGTGAACATAGTGAAGGCAAATTGTGAGAGGGACAATTAGGAAACAAAAGCTTTTTTTATATTTGTTATTCAAGATTCATCTTTAGATAATACCAATGTTCAAGTTAAAAAGACACCAAAAATCTAGACCAATCTATAGATGTTTTTTTTAGAGGAAGCCAAAATAAATTATTTTTCATATGTTCTCACTTCTAAATGATAGTTATTGTACATCAAAATAAAAATATTCTTACTGCTGTACTTTTCCGGTGTAGTACAAAGGATGGTTTGTTCCCATGAAACAATACAATGATAACTTATTAACTTCTTTGAAAGAATGCTTCTTTAGAAATGTGAACTGTGGACACTGACAACAACAGTCTTCCCCAGTGTCTCATCAGATTGTTTGTTGAAGCTAAAATTAACCCTCAGTGTTTCCAAGAGAAGTGGCTTTGTCATTGTTCGCTGTTGCTTGTGAATGTCACTCAATTTACTGACTTATTAGGAACACAATATAAATGTAGAAGTTAATTAAAATCCTTTGAAATTACACATACTGTCCAAGCCCTATTAAATTCAGAATTTCCTTAATAACTGTGGTAATATAGTTACCTGATTGTGTTAAAAAATACATACACGATACTCAATGGACTGAAAAGGAGGGGGATTCCTCCCTTTCATCTCTCTTTTTGTGCAAACTTGAAGACATTTTTTACTAAAACCATACTTTTGGAGTTAAACCAATTTAATACACTAACAACCTCCATTGTATGAACTTTAAGGTGTTTCACAATGGCCTTAAATAACGACCCTAGCTAAAACAAAATGCTTGATACTAAACCTAATGGAAAAAGGAGAAACTCACTCACACACACATACTACACACATTAGGGTGGGGGTCAGGTGTGGGGTTAGGCTGTGAGGGTCTCTAATAGGCTCCCTTGACACATGAGGTGTCAACAGTGGAGACAGAGATGTCAACACACTCACACGTGGAAATGCTAAAAAAACAACACACTCAACCAGACACGCCCAAGTGTCCAGATCTAATTCACTCAGTAAAGATGTTGGACAAATAACTAAATATAATGTGAATAGTGCTCACATTTAAATACTTAACTATTTTTGTTTCGCAGTTTTGTTCTAATTTAAACAGTTTCACACTTGCCTTGAATCTATCTCCTCTCCTATCTACAACAGGACAGATTATCTCTTTCATAATGCACCACACATATTTCGTTATCTTTTTTTATTTATCTTGTGCCTGCTTGTGTTTGATCATTCCTCATAAGAACTATGTTTTCTCTGTGTGTGGCATATAACATGTGAAATGATATGTCCAGTGTGTGTGCTAGTTGGCCAGCATATGTTTCAGTGGGTGCATTTGTGCGTGTGTCGTTATGGATTGCCACATTGTGGACCTGACAGGATCATAATTACAAGCAGTGATGAAATCTACCAAGTGTTTTCTCCCTGCATGGCTGCATGTGTGCGTGTGTGTGTAATATTTGTCATCCATGGCAGCACGCTCCCTGTTAGCACACAGTAACCATGATCACACTTCCATCTTCCCCCTAATAGGACCATGAGGATAGATAGATAGATAGACAGATAGACAGATAGATAGATAGATAGATAGATAGATAGATAGATAGATAGATAGATAGATAGATAGATAGATAGATAGATAGATAGATAGATAGATAGATAGATAGATAGATAGATAGATAGATAGATAGATAGATAGATAGATAGATAGATAGATAGATAGATAGATAGATAGATCAACTGTTACTGCACTTATTTGGTGTCACGTGTCACAGTGAGTGTCACACTCTGACTCATTCAGCACATAAAGGCCTCTTCCCCTCTTTCTTTGGCCTGTGATCCAGCCGTACCTGCCTATAGTAAAATCACAGGAAGGGGAAACGGTCTGGAGGTGTCGGGGAGGAAGAAGATGGAGGAAAGATGAGAGGAGTCAAGAGAGAGAGAGAGTGAACAAGAGAGGGAGAGAGATGGGAGGCGCTCAATTTGCCATCACGGGTGCAACGGGGCAGAAAGTATCTAAGAAAGTGGATGAGTATCCATGTGTTTGTGTGCATGCATGGGAGAGAGAGAAACAAAAAGAGAGAGCGAACGTTTGTGTGTGTGCGTGTGTGTCTAACAAGGGAGAAAAGACAACTCATTTGAATGTCAGATACAGGGAAGCGTGGCGTGCAGGGCAGGAGGAATGAGGCGAGGAGGGATGAGAAGAATGAATATGGATTACTGGGATGAAGATTCTATTATTTTCTGCCCGTCTCTCTGATCTCTTTGTCGCAGTGCTATTGGCCTGTGTGCGTGTTGGGGTGTGTGTGAGAGTGAGGGTGTGAAGGTGTTTGTATGCGTTAAAAGTATGTTAGAAAAAGTACAGGTTTGCAACAGGAAAACCATATTTGCTTATGTGATACCCAGTATTAGTCCTTGTGTGTGTGAAAATGTTTGACAACATCTGTAGTTACTTTCAGCATCTGTTTAATATTTAAGAGAGCTAGAGAATATTTTTAAAGATGTGCATTTCAGAATTTTTAGATAATAAAACAACAATCATAACTATATATTAGGTAACTTATAAACATATCTACAAGCATACAGGTATGTTGTGTATTGTAATAATTACCAGCATAGTTATTTTTAATAAGGTTATGTTACATTTATTAAGTAAATGTCAGTACCAGTGACGTGCGGTCAGGGGAGGCAGGTGAGGCAGTGCCTCACCAGCCATCATGGAAAGAAAGAAAAATATATAATCATAAAGTAATTTAAATTGTTATATTCATCCGGGGGTTTGTACTAAAAAATATTTATTTTTCATGTAGCTTCACCAATTTCGATTTTTATTTGTTCAAAATCGCTGAATTTTCTTATTTTCCCATTCAAATGCTTGGAAGCGATGCCGGTGAGGCAGCAGCGAGCTCTGCCTCACCTTGGATTGCGCAACCCCTGGCTCTGCGCTGGCTGCTAAGCGGAGAGAGCATGTTGCTGTACGGCGTCAATAAAATGGTTTAAACAAATTTAATATGTGAACTTATTTCCAATAATTTAGCTTATGTATATAATGTACAGTGCTTTTTGTCACCAACTGTGTTTGTGTAACGTGTTTCGTGTAATGAGCGATTATAAACGGCAGAGAACAGGTTCGAGGTGAGGCAGGCAGTTCTCTTGCCTCATGGCAGGGGGCGCTCAAGATCCCAGACGTTCGTCTTGTTCACTCCTCAACTGCCGAGTAAGTGACAGCGAGCTAGGCTAAACGATTCGGGAAGCAAGTCAAGTGCAGCGATAGATTATAATAGAGATAGTGATTTTTTTCCTCTCGCTTATCCCGACTTTCGACATGGATGACTACATTACAACACTAAAAAAGTTTTCTCAAGTGGACTTTCAATCGAAGCAGGTAAGACAGTAATGTTATTACTGTCTTACCTTAGGTAAGACAGTAATAACATTTATTTTGTTTTGTTTTTTAAGGAAATGTGTGTTTTGTGAGCTACAGTTTGTATGTGTAAGGATGCAGAAGTGAAACATAACCTGTAAACTGCTGGCAATCTATGCATCTATTTGCAAATCTGATTCTGATGACGTCAGTGCCTCACCAGCTATGAACCTCACCGCACGTCACTGGTCAGTACTGAGCACAAATGATCTAAGTTATAGATTTCTTTTGTTCATCATCTTTACAAAGTAGCTCAAGCTCAGTCAGATTGGACTGGAAAAGGTTTAAAACCTCCGTTTTCAAGTCTTACTACAAATTAAATATTGGTCTAGGCCAGTCTAACACATTAATGTACTTTGATCTAAAGCATTACATTATTCCTATGGCTGTATGTTTAGGGTTGTTTTCCAGATGGTGGTACAATACTACCCCAAACTCAGATTGTATGCAGTGTTCAGGTTTTCTTCTAGGGTTGCCCTGGATTTAGAGCCATTCCTTTTTACCTAAACTTGACTTACTCCCTTGTTGAACAAAAAAGAAAAATCATAACTACAACATAACGCTGCTAAGAATTTGAAAATAAATCAGATTAAACTTCACCAGTTTCAGGGCAATTGGGATGATCAAAATAATATCTGCATTTATAAAATTGTGTTTTTTATAGACTGTAAATATCTGGCTTCAGTTGCATAGCTTAACCTAATCAACTCGGTTTCCTGTATTTTCCAAAAAAAAAGCAACTCCTTGGATGGTCTTTTTATTGCTGTGGCAGACATGTATTTTGGTCAAGTGTATTTTGGCTTTCGTCCTTTTTTAATTATGACATCTTTCTTTGTAACATTTGCACCATAACTCCAGTGTATTTTTGCTCAATCTTCCCCCACTCTTCACATTATGTTACCTGTTCTTTCTTTCGCTTGCTCTGTACCTCTCTTCGGTTGAGTGGTGAGCAGACTGAGGAAGAGAGAAAAAGATGTGAGTCTCAGCCAATTTGTCTTGACACATAGAGATGCTCATGTGGGAGAGAGGTGTCAAACACCTAAGAGAGGGTGAAACAAGTTTGTAGCTCGGTGAGAACTGATATAAGAAAAGAACGATGAATGAAGGAGACTAGAGAGCGGTAGAAGCAAGAAAAGGAGGACAGAGCTTATTGAACTTACAGGCAGCTGTTTGTGTGGAAGAATTTTGGTATAGGTCCAAAAACCTTTTTTTTTTTACTTTTTTAATGTCGCACACTTGCCAACATCTGCAATAGATACACTCTTACTCACACAGGATGTATGGTTTACATCCTGTCCTGGGTGTACTCTGCCTCTCACCCACTTACTATTGAGAATTGGCACTTTTGCTGTTTTCTGGAAGTTTGTTCCGGATTAGAGGAGCCTAAAAACTGAATGCTGCCTCCCCATGTTTGGTCCTGGTCCTGGGGACACAGAGTAGACTTGAACCAGGAGATCTGAGTGGTCTGGGAGATTGATACAATGACAACAGCTCTTTAATGTATTTTGGTGCCAAGTCATTCAGAGATTAATAAACTAACAAAAGCATTTTAAAGTCTACTTGCTGAGTTTCGGGAGCCAGTGTAAGGACATTAACTGAGGTAATGTGCTCTATTTTCCTAGTTTTAGTGAGAATGTGAGCATCGTTCTGGATCAGGGTTCTAGGTTACAGTCACATATTTTCCTTGTGTACAGCTACTCTTGAAGTTTAATCTCAGAATTCAATCTGAGTTTACATCAGATTGATATGTACTGGTAGCTAGTTGGACCTAACAAACAAACAGGAAGAGAAGAGAGTAAAAATCTGCAAAAAGCAAGGACTGAATCATCCAGGAGAAGGAGAGGCAGAGTTTATTCCCAGGGTGTGCCCCTTGTGTTAGTGGCATGTTCCCCTTGTGTCGCAACAAGAGAGGCAGTGGGATTGACGGAGGGTAAGGTGTCTAATCTTTGAGGGTAAGAGAGCGTAGACTCCTCAGGGCTTGTCGTTCTCAACACCTTGTTAACCAGAAATCTCTCTTTCTATCTGTCTTTCTTCTTTGCTTTCTCGTCTACAACTCTTTCTACTATTCTGTCCATCCGTGTAGATGAAGAAGCAGAAAGATTCAGACATCATTGCAGATGTCTACCTTTGACACATTGTTTCCAGGTGATCTAGCTATCTGTTGAACTGTCTGTCTGTGTAATGGTGTGTGAATGTGTTTCCCTTTCAATTATTTGTTGGAAATGTTTGTATTTAACTGATGTCAGTGTATCGTCAGGCCAAGAAAATGCCTGTCTAGTTAATTGGACTTAAGCATAGGGTAACACAATGTGACAAGAAACCATTCGACTCACACACATGATGGGCTGTGCATTGTGGCTTCACAGCCACATTATACTGTAGCTGTGACAATTTAGTAATGTTGGTGCATGTCATGGGTAGGTAAAGAAGAGCTGTTTGGCAAAAAGTCACTCAAGATGGGAGGAATGGGAGGAATGATGAATTTTTGTGTAAAGTGCTTTGAGGTTCTCAGACTTGATAAAGTGATATAGAAGTACAAGCCATTAGCCAAATTTTGTGTATTACATAAAGAAAATGATCTTCTGAATTTGAATTCAATTTAAAATACGATTGATATATTTTTGCAGGCATGAATATTATCAAAGCTGTTTACCCTGTCATCATGCCTTCATTTAACTAGCCCATTAGTAATGTTTGTGTTAAATCTGTGATTTTAGGCTCATAAATCTTTACCACTTGGGAACTACTGCTTCGGAGAATCCTAAATGACTGAGCTATTCTTTTTTTCATGTGTATAATCATAGAGAAATTAGCTTATAGCAACAAATTAGTCTTCCGATTTTTTTTTTGTACACTAATTTGTTCTCGAACGGCCTAATCAGTAAAGTGCAATGGGTCCAGCTTATGAGCCATTTTGTGGAAACAGTTCCACAAGAAGGCATCAGTGTGGGACAACAGGGTATTATGCTGCTTAGTGCTGAGCTCTGAGGTTTCAGGATGCTGTAAAACAATGTGAGAAGCACTTTCTACACATTCAGACACTGCTGTAATGAGAAAATACTCTTAATCCAGCTCGCACATACACACACAACAACACACGCAAAGGCGTATTTCTGCTGCCGAGTCGTTTCTTGGTGAAAGCATATTGCGAGAGAAGCAGTTTAAGGACGGGCAATTATAGTTTTGGACAACGTCATTGATTTAAACTCCTGATTAGAGGAAAGGTGACAGAGGTGGTACACACAATAGCGAGTGTTGGAGCGGGGTGACGATGGGGGAAAATCACATAATACACACCCACCCACACACACACATATGCAGAGCCTCAGTCTTTCCGTCAGTCTTGGGAATGCCTCAGTATGGCAGGGGTCCCCCCCTCATTGCTGCTTTCATGTTCCTCACTCTGTCTCCCCCTTTCTCTGTCTCGACACACCTGACTGAAATATTGATGTCTCCCAAGCGCTGCTGTTCATGCCTAAGTGGTTGTTTTTGTTTCAAAGAACGGGTGACTGTTTCACACATCCAGACAATTACAGACACAGAGCCATGCAGTCAAGAATAGAGAGGCAAGAGCCTCTGGATACAAATTCAGATTAAGGCCAATTACAGTCTAATAGTGTGATCCATTAATTTCTTTCTCTGATTTTCTATTTAAGGTTATGTTGCACTTTCAATTAGCATCTTTGAAATAGATAACTTTTTTCTGTTTTGTAAAACAAAACGGTGTGTAGCACATTATCATTATTCATATTGTAAATATTTCTTAGTTATTTATTTTATTTATAAATTGAGACTGTTTTTCCTAAAAGTTACCTTGCAACATATTCAAATATATCACTGTGTGTAACTTTAGTCAGCATGACATTCATCTCTCTACTTGGCACTCAGAGATGCCTTCCTCGTCCATGCTGACTTAGTGTTACTGTTTAACATATCCTATTAATATTAGATGAGAATTGTTTGTATCCAAGTGTACCGTTAACTTTAGTACATGTGTACGTCTACACACACAAAGCCCTTCTCATAGAACCTGTAGCTGTTCACCATCTGGTTTAAGCAAATAAACATAGATTTTCTAATTTAGTTAAAAGAAAAACTAATTTAAGACTAATTTAAAAACTAATTTGATTTCTTTTCATAAATGTTAGGCTTCAGGAAAAACTAACTTTGATAATTCAGACATGGAATTCTGTTTAAAAAATTTAAATGTACTATTTAAAAATAAAAACTAAGCAATGTTTAAATGTTGCAAAATGTTTAAATAGAATTTTTATACAATTTTACGTGACTGAGTATACTGGACAAATATAGTTTTTTTCACGGTACACTAAGAGATGAAAGATTTTATGGAATAATTAAACATACCCTATGTTTATTTGTTAAAATAAATAAGTAAAACATCAATAAGCCCTTAGATTCGTTCACATAAAACAGATCCTATCTGATTCAGGCCCTATGTATATATTTGAGTGCAACATGTAAGCACTTACAAAGATGTGGAGGATGTATTTTTACATAAACCTAAAAAAAAGATTAGGTAAATCATTAGTAAAATGCTTTAGCAAATTAAATGTTTATTTATTTCACTTTTTGTTTATGTTTTAGTAAAGTCTTTGACATTTGCTGTATATCCAACTCCAGAGCTCCTCTGAGGAGAGAGGAGAAAGTTCCTCATGGACTTTATAAGATCCATGTTGGTGGGATTACACAGTGCTTCATATGTATGTGCCTGTGTGTCTGTGAGCGTCTGTTCATATGGGGTTGGTGAGATGGGGTCCTTGAGTTGTCAGGTTGTAATTGAGTAGCTCTAGTTCAAATGCATCTCTATTAGTGCTGCCTATCAGTGTGCACTCACTTTGTCATTCAGTGTTTCAAGCTCAATTTTCAGACTCACAGAATTGTATTGCTGCTTATATTTGTACCAACCCTGCTGTAGTAGTAAAATGTTAATAGATTAAAATTTCTAAAACTCAACTCTTGCTGTAGAAAAAATTCCCTTTCTTCAAGGGTGATTTCTCCAAATTGTTGATGCAGAGTTTGGGTTTGGACATCAACTGAATTTTCTCTAATAGCTGTGATGTTTACATGACATTGTTTCAGGTGAGTAATTCAGTTACAGTCCATCCGTAAAGTTCTCAGAACCTATCCTTAATACTTTATTGATCCACCTTTGGCTGCAATTATAGCCTCATGTCTTTTGAATATGAGGGCATTAGCTTAGCACACAGATCTTTAGATTATTCTCAAGCTCCATCAGGTGTGAAGGGAGCCATTAATGGACGGCCATTTTCAGAACTCTCCACAGATGTTCAGTTGGAGTCACGTCTGGACTGATTTGGCCACTCCAGAACATTTATAGAGCAAACCTGAAACCACTCCTTGGCCGTGTGGTTTGGATGTTGTTGTCTGAAAAATCAACCGTTATCTCAGTCTGAGGTCAAGAGAGCTCTGGAGCAGGTTTTCATCTTCAACGTCTCTGTACATGGCTTCATCTTTCTGTCTATCCAGACTAGTCAACACTTCATGATGTTGAAATCACATTTCTTCACTGTATTGACCTGGTGGTCAATACAACGACCCCCATCATGTTTGGAGGAAAGTCATGTCTGATTTCTCCGAACTTGATGTCTGGCACTCACACAAAAGAGTTCAATCTTTACCTCATTAGATCAGAGAATTTTGTTTTTCATGGCCTTAGAGTCCTTCATGAGCCTTTTGGTAAACTCCAGATGGGCTGCTGCCATGAGGCTTTTATTAAGTATTGGCTTTTGTCTGGCCACTCTACCATAAAGGCTTGATTGGTGGATTGCTGCAGAGATGGTTGTCCATGAGGAACTTTCTCCTCTCTCCACAGAGGAGCTCTGGAGTTGGCCAGCAAGGAAGAGTCATGGTGGTTCCAAATATCTTAATAAAAAAGTGAAGAATGAACACTTTCTATATGCAGTGTAAGTGCAGTGTAGTGATGGGTCGGTCATGAACGCTTTTAGAACCGGGTCTTTGAAGTAAATGATGGGAGCTGGCTCCTCACTGAGAGCCCTTCCTCATTAAAAGGGAGAGGTTACAAGCACAGCAGTGCAGCACGGAGAAAGTGAGTGAAAGAGAGACATCTCTCCACTTTTTTCCTTTGGCTGCTCAGCTCTTACTCTCTCAGTGGCTCTTCACAGTGGAGTTGACTCTGCTCAGTCCAGAACTTTATTTTGATTAGCATGGCAGCCTTGTGGCCAGAGAAGAGGGCAGACAGGTGAGACCATCCTCTCAGAAAATAGACAGTGGTAAGGGGATTAGGGTGCATCACAAAAGCTCAGAAATATAACTGACCCTGTAAGAGAAGCAGCATCTGGCTATTAATTAAGTATTATTGTGGTCTGTTTGGTAGATTTGTTTGCAGTGTTTTGTTAATTTGATTTTGTTAAAAATTAAAAGTTAGATTAAAATATTACACAAAAGCAAGAAAGTCTGCTTTCGTAATAGAACAAATACATAAAATTAAGGAAGTAGAAGGCTTCTCATATATGGAAAATTGAGTCCAAAACGATTTATCTTATAAAACATTCCTATTTGCCGAGTCAATAGGCTGCTGGTGATAATAAATTAAGACCCGTTTGGGAGCCGAAAGAATGATTATGTGTGACGTTGTCTATGGGGCTCAGTACTGCCCCCTATCGGTGAGTCATTTTCACAGTGAGACCATAAATATACAGTGAAAATACACTGTATTTAGTCAGAGAGAATTTAGTCTTTCTGATTGACCACAAATGTGCAGTGAAAATGCCTCCCTGACAGGGGGCAGTGCTGAGCCCCATAGACACAACGAGCACCAGGTGCTCTTCTTCTACGCATTGAAACGACTGAAAACAATCATGGGGGAAAACAGGACCATTCAAGGCCACTGCCTTTGGCTGGCAGATTTTTGAAAATGAAAAGAAAAAGAGAGGCACGAACTTTTTGGTTTTATTTTTTCACAACAAAATGACAGCACTATTCATGGAGAAGGATAGTTGCATGGACGCTATATAAAATAAAGGTAAGATCATGTCACAAGCGAACTTATTTAATATGCTTTTATCTTCCTTGCTATTACATTATTAGTTCTATATCCGTCTATTGTGGAGTTTGTGCCTCACCAGTCATGAACCTCACATGTCACTGGATGCGGTATCCATGTGGTAAATAAACTGCTTAGACTACAGTAAGTATTAGCTAGTTATTTAAGTATCTTGTGTTTAGACAATATCTGTTGTGTATTTGCTGACAATAATTCTTTGTTGCAGCATGTAGATGTAGAGAGGTTGTTGTTAAGCCATTAAAAAGAGTACAACTAAGAACTCTTATTGCCAAAAAAACAAATGATGGGCAAAATCATCTATTTCAACAAAATCTTGTTGTTGAGATGGAAATGATGAGTCTTATTTTCTTCCCAGTATAACTAATGGTTAAAATTTGGGGGGATTTAAAGTTTGATCAGAGTGTGACATCTGTGTTACAAATTATTAGAATCATTTGTAATGCAGGAATAAACAACCAAATAGGCTAGCAGTCCTTATCTTTAGGATAATTTAAACTCAGTTGGTAAACATCAGAAATTCATATTCTTACATAAAATTAAACAATGTCTAATTACTAGTTGAGGTTTTGCTCAGGAATTGGTTGGGGCAGAGAATCTGCATCTGTGTTTTATTGTCTGTTTAGTAAATGATTGTTTTTGGCATTTATGTTTCCTGTAATGTTGTAGAGTTATGTAATCTCACGGTAAATTACGGCATGGAGTTAAAACTGTTCCTTATTGACAGGTTGAGCACTTTCTCTAGGTCACATTTCTTCTGAAGATGAAATGGTTTTATATGGACTGGTTTTTATGTATAAAAATGACCTTAATTAGCAAAATAGAGAATTTTCAGGGGGTTTTGGTTAGTTTGTACATTTCCAGATCTATAGATTAGGTATGTTTTTCATTGTGCGTTTGCATGTTTATGTATGGCATCAGTATGTCCTCTATGCCCCTTTATTGTTCCTCACATTCTTTTTCTTCACAAAAAGTCATGGCCTGACAAGGTGCTGTGCTCTGTAAAAATTATGCCTTGTTTATACGTATTTATTTCCCCTTGACAGTTTAATTATTTCTGGCCCCATTGGAGGAAACCACATAAAAAAAAACTCCCCATGTTCAAACAGATTCTAATTAGAAATGCTGGGAAATTAAAACAGAGTTGTTTCAAAATGCTGTCATTTTTCCAGGACCTCGTCTGAAATTATGTCTCAATCAGCACAAGCGGAAATAATTACTTGTATACCTTCTAACTGCCAGCATTTACCAAATGGCAAAGCAATTTACAGCCATCATGGCCTGAGAAGCAATCATTGGGCCAACTATAAATTCACAAGCCGACGGTTTGGAGAGCTAGATTGGAAGGAAGGGTTATAGTGGAGAATTAGAGAGAGAGATAAAGAGAAAGGGTGTGTCTTTCTCCAGAGGTTCTCCCTCAATTTCTGTTCAGTGTTTTGTTTTGTCACCTTTTCTCCATTTCAAAGCTTTTTTTAATGCCCTCAAACCATTCATTTCACTGTTTCACTTCTGTTTTTTTCACGACACCTTGCCCATCATAGTGTCTTCCATCTTTTTTCTTACATTGAGACCATTACACCAAGAATCACACATTAACACTTACACACACTTTTCAAATGGAGGAAGCTGCGATTAAGTGATTATTTTCACACACACCATTAAACATACTCATTGCTCACGCAGACAGAGCCGAAAGCCTAGATAAAAACATACATGAGCAGAGACACTTAAACGGCCGCACACATTGGACTTAAAGTAATTACTCACACACGTCATTAGACACCAACGCAGATGAAGTGGAGTGTGTTTATGGTTTGTGTATCTTTGACGGTGGACTTTTGTGGCCCCTTTTTTCTTATTGGTGCAATATTGCCATCAGTCTAACACAACAAATTTTCACCATCTCACCAAATAGCTTGACCCAAGTAAATATATTTTTTTAAGATTTAAAAAGATTTAATCTTTTTTTTTTCTCTGCAAAAAGCTATGACATCATTAGGTTTTGATTCAAGTCATATGAAGTAACAAAGAAAAAATAATTCAAACTTTTGACCTTTGTGACTTTTCTCAAAGTTGTCATTATAGTTTTAGTGCAATTTCTTTACTGTCTTCAATGTAGAGTCTCTTTAGGATAGTAGCGTACTAGTTCGCCAAGATGTCTGAATTATACCTGGACTTCCTCAAGTTTTGGAATTCTTTCATAAATCAAATATCTGCTGCTGAACATGTTGGTCAACTCACACAAAATTGTGAAAAAGAATTTGGCCCCTTGCAGATTTTTTCAGTTTTTTTCTTTTTACAACATTCAAATTTGCCCGGTCAAATTTTAAGGTCTCGAAAACATACCTGGAGTAGATACAAAAAAGGTGTTTTCAAATGCCGATTTCATTAAATTAAAAGAACCTAGGTAAACAATTTATCTCTTGTGTGAGAAAGGGGTTGTCCTTTAAATGTAATATTTTGTTGTGCTACCCGTCACACTGACCGCTGCCAAAGTTTTACATCACTGTGGATGAATTTGGACTCAATCCTGTTAGCATAACTTTTAACAATGAATGTTTGTTTTTGTTTTTTTACATAAATTGCCTGTTAAGATCAAGCTGCATCTTGATCAGATTTAAGATTTAACTTTGGCTAAGCTACTCAAAATTTTTCACTTGGTTTTTTGATCAGTTTAGAGGTTGGACTTGCTGCTGTGATTTGCATCATTGTCCTCCGGCAATAAATCTTAAACTCCAGTACACTTAGGTTTAAAGTCAAGGCTGAACATTCTCTTTCAGCAGTAGGATTCGTGCTCAAATTTAAAGGGAGTCACGAGGCACTCAGATAGCCCGAGACCATCACACAACTAACAACATTGTTTGATGATTGGGAAATGGACAGAATTTTTTATAGCACTTTTCTAGTCTTACTAGCCACTCAAAGCATTTTATATTTCAGCCACATTCACCCAGTTGCACTCACCAACAGGAACACATGCATAAACTGATGCACAGATTGGTAAGAAACTTGGAGTTAAGTGCCCTGCTCAGGGACACATCGATATGTAACAGGAGTAGCTGGAATCAAACCCACAACTTTTGGATTGCAAAATAACTACTCGTCCTACTAATCCACAGTTTCCCTCTTTAGGTGGTATGCTTTATGAGCGATGAAATCGGATGCACATATTTCAAAAAGTTTCAGTTTCACTTTTCAGTCAACAAAGTTTTTCCACAAGTTTTAGCGATTATCAAGACGTTTTGCAAATGTTACATGGTTGGTTGATTTCGTATTTGGTAGTGAAAACATGACATTTAAAATTAGAATATTACATCATCCATATAAAACATTTTTACACAGATATGTGGACTTAATGAAAAGTATGTTTTATACTGGCTTAAAGGTTGGACATTTTCGAAAGGTACTTTTTAATCTGACAAATGAGCCTCATCAGAATACATATTTATTGAATCTGAATAAGCAGATTAGAACACCTTTCCTTGACGTAGTCCTGGTTTGAGAGTTTCCAATGACACTTAATGTTGAAAGGAAAATGTTTTACCAACAAATATTGCTATTCTACACTGGTTGTTTAAATAACTGGAGTAAAAAATATGTCTTGTTGAACTTTATCACTCTTTCTCCTGTAGGCTTACTTTTACTCCAAAGACTTTGCTCCCTCTATGCTGTTTTATTATCCTTTTTCCCACTTCTTCTTGTCTGTGCAAACGCCGCCTCTTACCGTCTTTATTAGTAGTGGAATTATTCACTTGGCTTGCACCTCAGTTGAATAAATTGAGTGTTGTACTATTGGAGAGACAGGCTTTTTTGGCAGGTATTCATTTATGTCTGGGAGTACATGTGTGTCGTGTTTATGTGTGTGTATTGTGTTAACAGAGAGACTGCATTGAGAGTCAAGTAATCCCAGTGGAATATCCCACTCATGTTCTGTTTGAGAGCGGCGTAATTAAAGGAGCGCACCTCTCCGAAGTCACCCATTTCAATACAAAACGCTGCTTTAAACAGGCTCACAGGCTGCTGGGAAGATACACAATAGAAGCACACACAAACTCAGTGCTTTCTTACCCAGGCAAAACTCATTCTGTGTATAATTACATCCCTGTTCTAATTTATGCCAGAGAATATATGAATACCAGAGGATGAGAAGGAGGAGGAAGGGGAACTAGATAGTAGAGTAGTAGCTGTCCAAATTAGAGAAAGTTTTAAGTAAAACAAAAATTGGTGAGATAATATGTTATTCATGTTCTGTTATTAGCAGACTAAACCTCTTTTTGTATCTACTGAACACATGTTCCCACGCAAATATTATTTTAACTGAGTTTTTTTTTTTTTACATTTGAGCCCTTCTTATCCCCACATAAATGGTTCTCTCAGAAGGAGGATTAACAACTTCTGTTCCTTTCAAGTTGAAGGTGGGAGTCTGAGGTTTTACTTGGACTTACATGTCTGTTTTCTCACAATATGTGTTGCCGTTAGTAGCATATAGTATATGGCCTGTGCTAGGAACATTAACATAGCTTCAGTGGAAGCAACGTGCATGCAGACACACTAACACACTTTTTCAATGTTGAGATCTATCATCTCTGCCCTATCTGTCCCCATTTGATGAGGTCACAACCTCAGTTGAGCCAAAAGCCTTTTCCCTTTAGCCTGTCCTCACTTGATGAGGTCACACCTTTCACTCTGTAATGAGGTGCAGTCTAGCCAACCTTCAGTATGACCACTGACAGCAAAGTTAGCAGATATGACCTGCTGCTGTGTCTATTTGAGTATTTGATTGTGTTAAGTGGTAAAAATCTTTATGCAATTTCATTTACCCAACAGATTTGCTTCAAACTTTGAAATCAAAAGAGCTAAAACTTTCTAAAAGTATGCAGAACAGTCCACTATGATGTCATAAATTTTTAGCAGAGGTTAATATTCTGTTTTTATAAATAGCAAAGTCACCTTCTACATGACACCCTTTCTCACCCACTTTTTCTCATCTAAATATAAATGCTTTCCTTGTACTGTCTGTGTCTCTGATGAGCATACGCATAAGCTCACACCTCATTCCTCTCAGCTGCAAAACCTACCTGACCTTTGTGACGGGGAACATGGTTCCAATGAAATCGGTCACTGTGTGGACATATGGCAACTTTCTGCGTGAGTTAGATCTTCTAACTAACAGTTCATGTCCAAACAAATAGTTAATGTGCTGTAGCAAAATTCATTGGAATGAGGGGTAGTTGTGGTGTGTGTGTGGTGTGATTACATAAGCTTCGGTGTGTTTCATGTGTGTGTGTCTTCTCATACCATGCTGCTGCAAAGGTTACCCAAACAGAGTTCTGGTGACAGATTCCAGAAAGCCCCCTAAACCAAGCAGCTTTTCCAAGCAGCTCTGGGGCTCTCTCCTTGGCCTTGATCAGCATCTATTTCCTGCCTGGAAGTGCCTGGATGCTCACACACACACACACACACATCTCATGTGTGCACAAACAGACATATTTCTAGAGATTCTCAAAGAAATTAAAGTCAAGAAGATTTTGGGCATTTGGCTTGTTTGTTCAATGGAGTTGTGTTTGCTTACTAAAAAGACACATCCAGAGCTGCTGATCTAGTTGACCGTACTTATAGTTTCAGGACCATTGAGGGCATCTAAAAATAAGAATACATCAGTATAGCTTTTCAAACCCCTTGATAAAAAGTCGTATATTATGAAACATTTCAACTTATTAGAGCACTTGATGGATTTTGTCTGAGGGTGTTTGGAACTAAGCTTGTTTTAATATTTTATGATTAAGTTTAGGTCAAGTGCACTGATAGGACATTATAAGCAATCAATGTATGACAAATGTATAATGTATGATTCTTATGAAAATATTTGAATTATGCTGAAACTGCAACAAAAAAATCACTTTTACTGGTTAGTTTTTCAATAGTAGTGCAGATTTTACTTAATTTAACAATGTTAATAATTCACATCATGCAAGTTTGTAGAAGACAATGAAAATACTTTTTTTTTAACAAAGGCTGACATTCCAGAGCACAGCAAAACAAAATTAAGTAAAAGCAAGTAAGCATAAATTTGGATAACAGCAAGATCTCACTGCTGACAGACAGTTCATCTGTTAAATCTACATCTCACCTTTATCTCCCATCTTTAACCTGATTGTTCTCGCTCTGTTTCTGCTGCATTTGCTGCAAACAGCAATCCGAAAACTGAACTCAAGTTTCTCCTGCGTCACCTTTTTCTTTGTTTTAATTGTGTGTTGGTGTGCGTGTGTCAGAATTTCAATTTTTTTTTAAAGATCTTTTGTTAATATAATGATCAGTAGATGACTGTATTATATTTTATGGCTAAACACATGAACACTCATCCAGACTTAATTCAAAGCTTCCTTTGCTGGCTGTGTATAAATGGACCAGAGTCCACAGCTCCCTCTGTTGGTTACTAGTGAAGTACAAGCAGAAGCTCTCTGTCTCTTCTGTTCCTTTCCCCTTCCCTTGATAAAGCGAAGTAAGAAATTGTGATTGTGAAATGCCATAGGAACCCTTTTATCACAGGCAGGAAAATAACAAAGCACTTATTTATACTTTACATTTAACATTAAAGTAATAACTATCTGATTGTGGTTGAATATGAATAAAACTTGGATCTGTTTATGACTGGCACATTTGTGTCACTGGGTCAGCTTTCTAAGTGGACACCTCATGAATTTGTTAAAGATCATGTTGACCAGCGACGACACCCAAATACACACCCACACACACACCTGTATTGCTTTGAGTGAACTTGCCGTGGCCTATTGAGCGCTGTGATTGATGTCGGTAAGAGTTGCAAAGGATAATTCTTCCATAGATGTCAACAGGCTGCCACCGCAGGGTCAAAACAGGCAACCCACACAGACCCCTGCACACAATCACAGATAAAAGAGCAGAGTGGGATGTGAGTGACGTTGCAGTCCATGACTGAATTCATGCATGCAATTATTGGCTATGGGACAAACTGATAGGATCACGTGAGATTTTATATTTTTAATTTCTGAAATGTTTTGAAAATGATTTAGTTATTCAGAGGAATTCAAAGAAATTGCACAGATGTGACGCCTTTTGTTTTATGGTTTTGTGCTTAATCCGAGGAGGGTTTGTCTACTTTCAGAGGGAAGTGGCCTAAAGGGGTCACTGTCAACATGCTCTCAGATTCAGAGGCAATCGATAGTCTAGGAGGGGTGAGGTGGGGTGGATGGGGGTCAGACAGGAGAATAAGAAGTAAGTGATATGGAAACAATGAGAACAGATTACTTCAAGACCCAGAAGATTTTTGACGTATTTGTTTCCTGTTGTGAATCAGCTCCGTTTATGATTTTATGTGTGCAATTGACATTCAGTATTTTGCTATTATAATTAATTAAATATTTAACAGAATGAATCACCTTTTTCAATGATTGGTCTTTCTTGTGAAGCTCTGGCAGTTTTCTAATATTCACTTTAGTCCATTTGAATATTTCTAAAGAACCTGCAGCTAGACGGTTTCACATTTAACTGGTATGTTGATCACAACATTACTTTAGTGTTCAACTCCTAATCTATTTCCACAGACTCAAGAATGATAGATGCGCATGTGTGTGTGGGATTCCCAGCACATGTGCTTTAGAGACAGAGGTTTCAGTAAAAGATTTGTTTGCACAGTGGTGGCGGCAGCATTGATTCACACTCATCTTTGTCGATGCTTATAAGCCTCTGGATACATCATAACCGTGAGTGTGTGTGTGAGTGTGCATGAGCCTCAGAGCGTCCATGAATGCGCTTGAATTCATCTCCCTCTGTCCACATGAAAGCAGCGTCTGTGTGTGTTTGTGGGTTGCTTCTCTTTTGCATGATCTCTTTGTTTCTAAAATAGTTACTAAATGAGGTAATAACTATGAATTATTCTGATTTAGTGCAAATCATCACTTTTAAATTGTGTTTGGGTTTGTTTCAGTGCAGCACATTTTTCATGTCATAATAAACTTTGACTTTAAAGATGTTTGTGGGATGAAAACAGCACCTGACATCAGCAGAAGTTAGAAATTAGACCTAGTAGATGTGTCAGAACTTTAAAATGATGTCAAATACGTGGCATAAAAAATACAGGAAAAGAGGTTGTTGTTCTTGTAGGTCCACGGCATACACACACACGCACACACACACACACACACACACACACACACACACACACACACACACACACACACACACACACACACACACACACACACACACACCCCTACACCCATACACCCACAAACACACTTCAAAGTAAAGATTAGTTTCAGGAAATGTTTTATTATCTGTTCTCTTCCAAATGTGCTAATTACAACCACTCCCTTTCATCTCTGCAATCCCCCCTTGCCACCCTTCTGATTTTCTTCTTAGAATCTGGCTCTTTTCGGCACACACCTCCGTTGTTTTTGTTGGGGAACCAGAGTGTTGGAAAACTGGGAAACATTGGCTAAAAAGACCTGAAGTTTAATATGTACCGTTTTTCCTTTCCTTCTCTCCTTGTCTTTCCCCATTCGCCTTTCCTCTGTCGGCAACCTGTTTTACACTGACGGGTCGTGCACGGATTCTCCTGGAGTTTCCGTCTCGGTACATTCCAGCGTGTTCGCAGACACTGGAAGGAAACGGCACGCCGGTGAGGAGATATGTAGGGGTTTGACAGAAACAACAAGCAGCAGGGAGAACCTTGCCCCAATCATGCCCAAATCATTCCACAACAAAGGACAAGCACTGTGGAATTGCCATAATCTCGTATTTTACTGCTGAGCTGTGATGGGCTCCGCTGCGCTCTGCCTGTCTGTGTGCATTGGAAGTGTGACATGTTATTCAAGCTTTGGGTTTAGGGTCAAGCTTACACTCGTTGCTTTGATCTAGCAATTTTTCTGGATTTGATTAGGTCAATTTTGTGTCCTGCGGCCAAGCAAACTCCAAACCATGTTTTCCACCAGAAAGTTGTCTTCAGGCAAGGTGTGATTTAAAACTTTTTTAACAAAGTTTAAAAAAAAGCAGAAGGTAAAGTTATTTTATTGTTGTCTTTTTGTTGTAGATATGTAATGTTTTTGTGGGAGTTTAAACGCCAATACGGCCAAGAAATTGGAGCAGCACGGATCAGAGGGGAGAGATTTTTTAGAAGAAGTAGGTCTTACAGATGGGTTGAGAAAGAAAAATTAAAGGAAAGAGGGCAGGTTGTCTTTCTTTAAACCTTTCTCTCACCTGTCCTATTCCCTGTTTCCTTCTTTCCCGTTTTCTTTGCTGCGCTCTTTGTCCGATCCCTCCTTCTCCACCTGCCGCTCTCCCTCTCGCTCTGCTTTGACCCCCCTTTTTCTCCACCCCTTTCTCCACCCATCCCTGCAGCCATTGGTCAGCTGTCCACCAATCACAGCAGAACCAGGACCTAAGGGACTGCATATGCAAAATCCTGCTTAATATTCATGAGCAGCTATCGGGGCTTTAAGTCGTTGATTAGGACAGCAGCACAGTTTTCTGTCCCGACTGCCCGGCTGGCTGCGTGTGCGTCTACAGCCCCCCTCTCCCCCAGCTCTCGCATGCACACAGCACACACACGCTCCCTTGCATCTATACACACACGCAGAGCCGATCAGTGCAGCCGGCGCAGAGCCTGGTAATTGTATTGCTCCCTCCAAGTGGAAGGAAGGACTGAGAGTAAGAGAGAGAGGGAGAGAGAGAGAAAGTGGAAGATCAGAGAAAGAAGAGGAGAAAGAGGAAACATATCAAAACTTTGATATTTTTTTAAACCTTTTTGCTGTTCTTCAGAGGAGGTTGATGTGACAATGACCCGGTATCGCTGATGGAGTCGGTAGGACACCCGTTATCCGAGTGTTTTTTAATGCACTCTGAACAAGAGTAGGTAAATTTTACCTTTTTATCTTACCTTTCTATGCATTAACCAACTTGTCATCTTCACTGTCTTTCACTGAGAGTGGCTGCATGTGTGTTGGTATGCTGGAATGCAGTGAAGGTGGCCGGCACCGTGTCAAGGTTGTTTCTGCTGTCAGGTAGCACGCGATCCCTGCTCCAGTGTGTGCGTGTGTAAGGGGGTGTGCGTGCGTGCGTCTGTGTGATGTTGCAGTATCCGGACAGCAGTTCTTATTCTGTTTGTTTGGAGAGCCTAATTTCTGTTACCTGAAAGCAACACACACCTGGACACCCACACGCATGAAGAGTGAAGACTTTATTCTTTACTTTACCTTCTCCGTCTTCAGGAGATTGTTTTACTTTCAGTTGGATTGTACTCTGAGCCAAACACCAAGTGAGTTCGGACCATTGTGTTGAGCATGTTCATCCAAGCAGACAATCAGTGAGGTATCAGGGCACCGGGGTTACAGGCGGAACGTGGAGGTACGGGAGGAGAGCGGCCCATAAGAATGGAGAGAGGGGGAAAGCTGCGCTCTTAAATGCCAGAGGAGGTTGAATTTCAGACGAGCAGCTCAGCGTGTGGCCCCGCACAGAATTTAGAGACGGTCACACACTCCCTCAGATACACGCAGTGACTGGAGTTCAGCTGCTCCTTTAGCTAACACTTTGCTCTTTTAGGTGTAAATAAAAGGCTGTTCAGAATGCAGATTGACTGCTCTAGCAGGCACCAGCTTGTGCCGTTTCTTCTTTTGAGTGTTTTTGGCAATAATTTTTTTTAAATTTTAAAAATATGGCATTTGAAAACAAAAATATTAAGTAATTTTAGTTGTTTTCATGTTTTCTTTTTCTAAAACAAATGGCTTTATCTTTTCATAAAAAGATAAAGCAATTTTGAAACTTCGCATTGAAGTATAAGCCAGTAAAAATCCCTCACCTTTTACATGAATTTAAGCTATATGACAAGAGATAACAAAGTTATGGGATGAGTTTGTTTTAGTTCTGGCTTTAAAGTAAATCAGTTTAATGAAATGGATCTGAAATGAAGGGGTCTACATGAGAGAAAGTCTGGAGAAGAGATATGAAAGCAAACAATCAAAAGATGTTTTACTGGTGTTTCTCAAACACACATTACTAAACATTGAAAGGAAAGTGGGCAGTTTTTATATTCAATCTCTTCTTTGTGTGTGTGGGCGTCTGTGTGTATCTGTCTTTTGGACCATCTTAGGTGCACGACATGTCGAATGATCAGAGACCAAAGAAAGAAATGAGCAGAATCAAATTAAACTTCCCCTCTACTATTGAGCAAAGCCTTGTTTGCTTTTGTAAAAATTGGCGTTTTAAACTATATGTATTCTTTAATTTTGATCTTTACAATTTATTTGTTTAGCATGTTAAAAAAGACTAATAATAACCTATTCTTATTGACTTTAATAGAAACTTCAGTTATGACTCTAATACAGTTTTAGAAGTAAAGTGAAAAATATGCTTTAATGCTGATTTTATTTAATATCATTTGTAATTAGTTGACTTGATGTCCAGAACAAACTCTGGCTTTAAGGTTCTTCCAGCTGCAGGGACAAAACGCTGAACGATGTTTCCGTTCAGCTTAGGTCTCTCTGCTCCACGCTGGGTTTCAGCTGAAGAATCCACACCAGTCCCTGCTTTCAAAACTTTGAAATAGACCAGAAAGCTTTTTTTTTTCTTACCAGAATATTTACCTTTTGCGTGGTTATATTTGTGCAGCAAGGTGTTTTGAGGAAAAAAGTATGAACACTCAGAAAGGAATCTTAACATATTAACGTCAGTGGAATGTCGGTGAAAAGTCTGATTTCACCTGTTAGTTTTTTTTTTCTTGTTTTTTTTTTTTACTTTTTTTTTCTGCATGTGCTCTGTTCCCTCTCACGTATTTCAGAGGACCCTGTGGTCCAGTCACCCGTCTGTCCGCTCCTTCATCCTTCCATCGATCCATCTGTCCACCATTCTCTCTTCTCCACTCAGGCTTTGCCTCCTTTGCTTTGAGGCACAGCTTTCCTAATTAAAATATTAAGGATAATGATGATCATACCAATAATAATAACAAGTACCGCTTAAGCTGTTAACATAATTACATTCCCCCCATGTCACCATATACATACAATTTGCATATGATTAAAATATTTTTTTCCTACCGTGACTTCTGTGAATTTTATGATTTTTTTGTGTGTGCAAAGGGCAGACCTGTGGAGAGAACTGCACAGCGGCCGTGCAAATTTTTCAGGCAAAGGTTTGCAGTGCGACTAAGAAGAAAAGCATAACGTTGCACAGATTTCATTTAGAATTATTTATTACGCAAAATGTTTCTGCATATTTATTTCAGTAACTTGAAAATAAAATGAAAATAATTTTCTGGCAATGGATAAATTAAAATTTTTCTTTTACTATTGCAGATGATGAATTTTTGAATCTCATTAAAAAAAGAAATAATGATTTATCAAAAGCCAGACATGTCAGGTCATGCTCAATATTTTTTAACCCATTAAACTTGGTCAGTGTTCTACTATAAGGAGAAAATAACTTTAAACACATTTTAAAAATATTAACTAATATTCTTGAAGAAATTTTAGCCTAGAGGCCAGACGTCTTGCAAGTGGTGAGACAATTTATCTCTTTTTTTGTTGTATTACTTCACAGTAAAGAAAAGACCAATTAATGTGAAGAGAAAAGTGCCGAGGTTTTCATGGAACAGTTTTGCGCCCTCTTTTCTTTTTGCACTTGCGTCTTTTTTTTCCCAGGCCATGAGGAAAAAAGAAGCAATAGAGGCAGAGAGGTAAAGCTGGCTGCAGGAAGGGACGAGGGGGGAGGGAGGGACACCAAAGAGAGATTGCGTAAATTAAAATCCTTTTAATCTCCTTATAAAATCATTTACTTAATTCATCTGTCAAAGCATGTCAATATGTGCTGCAATGATTTGCAGCCTGCGAGCGCGTCTCTGTGTGTGTGAGCGGGTGTGCGCACGTTTGCTTTTTTGCTTTTCTTTGCACGAATTTGTGACTCCCCACCCACAACTTGTGTGTGTGCTGGTGTGTGTCCCTGCGTGTGTTCACGAGTGACCCAACGAGGCCAGCACGAGGAAGAGATGTTCGTCTTTTTGTGTGTCTTTGTCAAATCCCATTGTCAATTTTTGCATTGTATAACCCCTTCACGCACAGACACACACGCATGCACGCCCTCAAACAATTTCAGACCCTTGCCCAGGCTCAAGGTGGGCCTCTCTCTCTTCTGAAGACTCTGGGCATTCCAGTGGTAAATTTGTCCCGTAAAGAGCAAGATGGAATGAGAGAGACGGATAGAGCGAGAGGTGCGAAGTGAGGGGGACCGGGGGTTTGCTTTTGTCTGACACCAGCACTCAGGAGGTCCAACGGACACACATGTATGCATGAGCGCACACATGTCCAGAGAAACACAAACTCTCATACACACACGCAGTAGAAGCACCTTCTTTTGAAGGTTTTGCAGATAAAACATAAGCATGTATGGGACTTGCTGCATCAATAATTAAACGAAGTACACCTGCAACCACTGTTTTTAATTTATCTAAAAAAAAAAAACACTGAACAAATTAAAGGGAATGACGGGAATTTCCCCGATTTATATGCAATCCATCATTGCTCGGAGTGTGGGAGAGTATGTCACGGGTCAGTGCAGGCCTTTATGTGTTGAAAGAGCAGTAAGAGAGACTTCACCAGCTGTGACACACACGGACAAACACACACGCATATATACACTGCAATTAGCTAGTACACCGCACTGGCTGTGAAGCAATGTGTGTGTGTTTGTGTGATTGAATGCCAAAGTGCTGATTGAAAAGAGACAGAGAGAGATGGCAGAAGACGATGCAGCTCATCTTTTCCTCCCCACCCACCCCCTACCCTTTTCTCTGCTGCGCTCATCCGCTTATTCCCCGCGTTCCATCATCCATACATTCCCATCATCCATATATCAAAATGTGCATTCAATTATTATTCCTATTATGATGAGCTATCAAATCATTTATGCTCCCTCTAAGAATTACTCATCACACAGCCGTTTCTGACTTTTGTCTCATCCAAGTGAGAGGTTAGAAAATCACTTCTTTTGGACACGTTGATGTAAGGCAGATTTTCCTGTGCAGATTTAAGCTTTTATTTGTTAAAGAAAGGAAATAAAGTAACTTTGATCTCTATGACATTATTTTTTATGCATAATTTCAGCAGATCAGTTGTATTAACTGTTGAGCGGACTGTTTTAAGCATTTGTGCGTGTGAAGTCATTGTGCTGTGTTGAAAGCTTCCAAAGCTCTTAACCACTGCTAATACAAGGAGACAGCGAAGACTTGGCCACAATAGAGAAGGTTCAGATGGAAAGAAGGTGTGCAGGTGTGTGTGTGTGTGTGTGTGGAAAAGTGTGTTGCAGCATAGTGCAGGTTCAGGTGTCCTGTCTTTCTTTTTTCACGTTTTCCTTTTTGTGCGGTTTGTGGGAAGAGCCTATAGATTGCCTGTTTGAGAAGTCGTCTTTTTTTTACGTGCTCAAGCTGAGAGTCTGATTAAATTGTCATTTTTCGACACAGTGTAAGAGGTTCAAAAAGACAAAAAAGAATGATAGAGTGGAACAGGAAAGAGATGGATACAAGGGAAAGAAATGAATATTGAGGAAAAGAAATGAATGACCATGCCGCCTTTCGGCTGACAGTGAAATATTCCTCTTCTCATTCAACCATCATGCTTCATGTGTGTGCCTGATGGGGAGAGAATGACAGACCGTCCCAACACCAGCTTTAGGTTTTTTTTTTTCTCTACATTTTCCTTCTTCCTTATCCTCACATGTGCACCTGGAATCACTTTAAGTTTTTACTTAAATAATTGTAACTTCTGAATAAATCCTTCCATTGAATGAGTGTATCTGATATCATGTATGCACTTCCATTTTTTTACACTTTCAAATATTCTGGTGTTTTAGAACACAGTCTCTACCCTTAAACAGACAATAATAAGCTCACAACTTTGTACCTCCAGCTACAAAACAGGACTTACATTTTTAGAAAAAATATATTACAGTTTTTTCATCTTCAAACTTTAACTTTTTTTTATATTTCTAAAGTTTTTTTCTCTCTTAGTTTTACTAAACCTAAACCAGCTGTGTAAATGTAAATCCATACGTATTACTAAAACTTTGTTCCAGTGTTGAGGGTACAACGCGGCTCTCTTTAACCTATCAACATTAAATATTATAATTTAAATAATTGTACTTGTTTGACTCAGAATTTGAGCTGTGAAGAAAAACTTCAAGGGACTGCAAACATACTCTGTGTTGCTCTTTGCGCATGATTCTCAAAAGACATGAGTCCTGGATGCATGGTGAATCTCTCAAATAAAGTGTTGCATATTATCATCTCTTTAGTATTTTTTCAGCATTACATTAGGCATTATTTTACTCATGAACATATGAAAATGTGGAAATGCCTCCAACATTCTCATGCATGAATTCAAACATTTCAGTTTTCCTGTAGTGTGGTTTGAATTTACTTCTTGATGCGAGTGTTTACTTACAACGCTACAGATATTAAAAACAGTGGGAAAACTGTTCCCACTGTTTTCCCACGTTTATGCGGGAAAACGTTGGAAGTTTATGCTTAAAAAATGTGCAGCTTAATACAGAGTAAATATTTGGTGAAACTCTTCAGATGGTGAAAATATTTAAACATAAATATATACATAAGTACACAATTAAGCCTATAAAACAGGCGAACCAGTTCTTGCCCTGAGGAGTTGCATTCCTTTGCGCAGCTGATCCGCTCTTTTCCTCACCCCTGCTGATAAGTCATTTTTCCTTTATCTCTGTCTACCTTCACAATTCCTCCCCACCGCCGCCACACGCGCACACTCTCCTTTCTCCCTCTCCACACGCCCCTCCCTTGTGAAGCTGTCACCTTTCTGCACCCGCTCAGTCCCTATTAAGGCCGACAGCCCATCTGCCGCCTGCCCCGCTAACAGCTCCCGTCGCTAACGCTAACGTGCACACACACACATCCGCTCAGACACACACACATAGTGCTTCATCCAACCCCACCTGCCCTGATGTGCCTGTGGTCACGCGCAGCGCAGCATTGACACACATTCAGAGCAGAATATGCTTATCCGCCCACTCGTTTTAATGCGTCCAGGACACACAGTGAAGGGATTGCATCCAGGACTTTACCTATCCCAGGTTTTTGTCCAGTTATGTGCTATAAATGATAAAGTATTTCTGCTATCAACAGAGGAGGTTAAAAAGAATCACATTCCAGTGGCTACAATTTTACTGTTAAGAAGGGCATTATTTCACTCCTTTTTTATTTACCTGAACACGTTTTTTTGCCCTCCAATTAAGCTCAGGAGATCTACTGAATCCACTTGTTCCCTTCTACCATCAGGCGATCAGGCAACTGACTTTGTCACATATTCTCTATGTTTAGTCTTTCTTCAGTGTTTAGCTGCTCACATGTAAGCAGTCCAAATTAGTTCGAAAAGCATTTTTGAGCACATTTAGCGATGCACATTCTGGATGTGCCTGTAAGACCTCAGGCTGGAGGGGTAATTAGGTGGGGCAGTTGCAGCCCTGCGTGCACATGTGTGTGCGGTGTGGCATTTGCTCCCTTCAGGGATATATGTGTGTTGCATTAGTAAGACTGGTAACTGTCTCATCAATCACTGCATCACCATGTCTCACACACACACACACACCCACGCATGCACGCACCGACGCACAGAAACCTTGTTGTGGTCATTCTGTTCACAGATGGACCAGCAACACATGACTGAGTCACTGAGCATCAGAAAGACACCCTCAATCTCCCTACCTCCCAACTTTAACTCGCATACACACACTGTGTGTGTGTGTGTGTGTGTTTGGGCTACGTACGCGCACTGATAGGCTCATGAAATAGGTAAGGAAGAATCACAAAGGTTAATACTTTGCTTCATTCTCTTTTTTTAACTTTACATTCAGAATAATGCACGCTTTAATGATTTTAGAGGTAATTACATCTGGATTACGGGCTGAATTTCAAATATTAATTATGTTTAATTAATGAAAAATCAAGGATTATCAAATTATTTTTGCAATAACTAGTGAAGCACTGAATTACAAGTCTTTTATTAATCCACAGTAGGTTTAGGTTAATTCAAAAAATTTATCGGGGTAAAAATATTCTGTAACAGTGACTTATCTCAGAACATTGTAAACACAGGATTTCTTTTGAACACAGCATGTCTGTATTTGCGGTAATTTTGGTATGAAAATTGCTTTCTTTTATCTTTTTAATCCTCTTTTTTTTACTTTATACTGGCTTAAAGGATAAACTGGTCTCTTCACAGTCATTATGAGACAGAGAAACGGCATTCAGACTGAATCTATCGTGCGCCTTTTGGTACTCAAAATACTTCAGTTTGGTTATTACCAGGACACAGTCAAAAAAAAAACAACTGCAGTATTAAGTGTTGCCTGTCTATATGGCATTGTGACACCACAACCAAAGCCAATAAGCGACTCTAGCAGCAGTGGCAGCAGAAAGATATTGATTTCTCCTATTCACCAGAGTGGAACTAAAACCTACATATTACACACCCTGGCCTCTACCTCGCACTGCACCAATGCTGCTCTGTGGGTGGATGGAGCAGTAGCTGTCAGACATGTCATTGGTCTGCCTACCTGTCTGTCTACAACAAGTGCCAACATCCCACAACTAAAAACACAATTTAACATATTTGCGTAGCAGAGTTTTAAAAAGAAAACAGATGTGCCAATGCTGTTTTTGTTCTATATGTGGGTACCAGAACTAGTAAGCTGTTATTAAAAAAATAGTCAAAACTGTCAAACTGAGACAAAAGTTATGGGTAGATATCAATGTTTCTAGCATTCTTTACCTTGAAATACTTTTGTTTTAGCATAAAGATACAAAAGAAAATTAGTTATTGTCCATTAGATTGATATAAAATGGACATATCTCATCAGTGTGCAGCAAGTGAAGAGTATACAAAAAAATCTAAAATCAAACTAAGCACATAGCTAAAATAAACACCATGTATTGCAAATGCACATCACCAAATTGATACATTTTTAAAACACTTTTATGCATCCATATATATTTTAACTAGAACCTAAAAAGCATCATTTCTTGATGTTCTTGATGTGTTTGATGAAAACACCAAAAAAGAAACATTTTCATTTGTTTCTTAATAAAAAAATTAGTAGCAGTTAAAACGTTTTCTAATTTTCCTAAAAACATTGCAAGTCTTCTTTCTGTCCCAATACTTTCAGAATGTCTGTAAGGAATGAAGTATGTTAACAAAAGACATGTTTTTTTCCACTTCTCTTTATCGTTTACCAAAGGAAACCTCTTTGTAATACTCATATTGTAGGATTTTGTTTTTCCATACAATTTTGATTTTATTGCAGAAGTTCTTCACCTGTTGTTTGATTGATGGGTGGCAGTCCCTCCTCTTGTACTTTTAATTTTTCCTTCTCTCATTCTGAAAGCTTTGTCAAAGGCTAAAACTAGTAAATATCCTCTGACACCAGGCTCAGCTGGAAAGTGCAACGGTTAACATTCAATGATGCATATACGCACCGACTGATCTGTTTGATTGAAATGTGTTAACACAACAAGACAAAAGTCTCTACTGGTTTAAAATTACAGCCTGTCCTCTCCACAGCTCTCTGAAGGCATCTGCCTGTTGGCCCAGCATGTCAACTTTTGTGTCAGTAGTGTTGTTCTGTGTGTGTGTGTGTGTGTGCGTGTGCGTGCGTGCGTGCGTGCGTGCGTGCGTGCGTGCGTGTGTGTGTGTGTGAGCCTTTTCTTTTTATGTCTTGCCGCTCTATGTCCAAACTGTGCTGAGCGGTTTCACACTGAGGCCAAACAAATAAGCAGAATTAGCATGTGGGAAGTGATTGTCTGCATGTTGTGTCTATTAAATACATTTCACCCTCATCCATTTATTGTTCTGGTGTCCTTGCGATTTCTGAACTGAAAATAATTGACTGAAAAATATTTTGTACAGTATTTGAATATCTTTACGTATTAACAGATTTTTGTCAAGGAATGAAAAATAAACCAAATTCATATTTCCTTCTGCCATGTTTCTTTTCTGCCTTGGCAGCTTTTTCACTGCTGTCATTCTCTTTCCCCTCCTCAATATTTCCCTCTGCTCAGAATGAACTTATCGAAGGGGCCATTGGTGAACAGCAGCAGCGAAGAAAACTCCAAGTCAACATATGTTAAATGTGGCGCCGGCGCCTGGAGGATGCACCAGAGCTACGATTCACTAGAAGCCAACCACATGAGAGACGCACATGCCCTCTACAACCCCAGGTAAGACAGCATTACAAACGATGCAGGTGATGTCAAATCAATGAGCCTGTCCTGTTTAAGTTTTACACTAAAGTCACATTCTGTAGCTTACGTAAGAGGGAAAAGAAAAAGCAAGCACACTGATGTCGTAGTGAGAAAAGTAAAGCCTTCAGTTGCAGAAATTATCGGGCATTCTGGGCATGGATATGTTTTTGTTAATACCTCCTTAACCATGTACTTGTGATGCAACTATAGCACTTTACAGAAGCTTTGAATCGTAGAAGGGGATTTTTTTTTCCTCCAGTGCAGTTATCGTTTTGTTGCTGTAAGCAACTTTTATCAAGTGTATCTGAGGTGTATTTTTAGAAATCTAACTGTAAATAAAGCTGCTTGTTTTATGTTAAAACACAGGAAACAGGTGACGTATGAAATAAAGGCTGACATTCTTTTTCTTCATTCTCAAAGTTGCCGTTGGCCAATTTTTTTTGTTATCAGTCTTTTAAAAATGTTATATTTCTGTGGATAAGAAATGGGGATATATGCCCAGATTTTGAAACTGTAATAGTAAGTATAAGTTTTCCTTTTCATTCCAGTAAATATGTTGCAATATATATTCTTAAACTACATGAAAAGCATCTGAATGTTTTCTGTATTTCTGTTGAATGTTTTTTTTCTCTGATAGATTTAGTTTTTATAAACTTTATGCATACTTTCCTCTGAAAATAAGATCTTAGCTGTAGAAAAAGATATTTCATTTTTATATTTAAAAAGCCTTTGCTGTATGGTCTTTTGTGATTATCTGACTAAGTTTGTTGTCATTTATAAAACTGGTATTAAATTTTGAACAGCCTATTAGAACACAATTGATTAGCTCATTGTTAGGCTTTCACAAAGCTACCTAATGTTAAGCGTGTGTGTGTGTGTGGGCGTGGGGTGTGTGTGTGGGGAGGGTGTGTGTGTGTATATTACAGTGTGTACCACAGACTGGAAAGTCTTAGTTCAATAGGATTTTAGGGTTAGTCTGGGTCAAGCCAATTACAGGTCTGGCAAGCCATTCTCACGCCGACCCTTGGCCAATCAGAATGGCATTGGTGTGTTTCAGTGTATGAATGCGTGTGGTATGCAGTGGGGGCGAGAGCGGCAAAGTTTTGCCGGAGGTCACATGCCTTATTTACCCATTCATAGGCAAATTTGACTCCACACTGTGGTTTAGTTATAGGTTGTTACAAATTCTAACCAAATATACACAAATGATGGTACTGTTTGGATTAATGAGTCAAGTTTTAGTTTCAGGCTCAAACTGTGTTTTGGTTGTAATTATAGAAAACAAATTGTTTGTTTGTTTGTTTGTTTGTTTGTTTGTTTATCCAAGTGCAGATGGAAAGACACATGCAGCATTGTATCGCCTGAGTACTTCCACAGGATATCCGACATCCAACTGTGCTGATGCGATTTGGTCACAATTATGCACTCACTTTTTCAAACACGCCCATACGCGCACACACACACCCACGCCTGCACGCCCACACACTCTAAAACGTATAGTTGTGGTGGTAAATTTTTCCAACTTTACCTATTAAATAGACTATGGTAAAAGTCAGTAGTGCTTAATTTATTTCAAATTAGATTTTTTTTCTAGTTTTATTAATTTAGTTACTTGATGCAGAATAGCATTAAGTTAAACAAGAAAAAAACAGAATTATTTTGTGAAAAATATTTCAGGCCTAACTTAAACTTTTTTTTTCTTTTATTTGCCGTTTTCTCTGGGTGGCAACAATATTATACTCTTTTTTTATATTTAGGCCATCAAGCCATGGGAATGTGATTAATGTCAACCAGCTACGGTGTGCATGAACACACACACTCTCTCTCACGCACGGACGCATACAAACACAGAGGCACACAACACATCATTGTATACTGAGCCCAATGTAATCATAATGATAAAGCAGATTGCCTTAACACACAGATGGGCCTCCCAACAGCTTGTGTGTATGTGTTTGCGAGTCTGCGTGTGTGTGTTAGTGTAGACAACACTGATTGGATTGCAGATTTATAGAAGAGGATTACTGCAGAAGCAGTGCGAGAACGAGAGAGAGAAAGAGGGAGATGGTTTCAGACACTCACCTCTCATTAACTTCCACCCCCCTTCACCTCAGCTCCCCTTATTCTCAATTATGGACGAACGCTCACATATGCACACTTATAGCTATACATATTTAGGATCGAATGCAAATGCAAAGCTTTATGTTACCAGTGCAGTGTAATCATTAAAGCATTTTTAAAGTATTTACAGGTTTTTAAATTGTATTCATAGAATATGAATTATGCTGAAAAAGTTTAGAACATTAAAATGATTGAGAAATAAAACGGGAAATACATTCTTTTAATGTTGACTTGAAGTGCTCTAAGCAAACATGATGCACAAGTTGAATTGGAATGACGGGAAGATGTTGACGACCTGTGCAAATAGATAAAATATCTTTAAAGTAGAACGACCTGAGCTCTGTGGAAAAGAGACAAGGGGAATAAGTCCTTTTTTTTTTTTTTTTTTTTGAGGGGGTTAAAACTGCAAAAAAAAAAAAAAAAAACATGGTGGGAAATAGATAGCAAAGAATTCAGGGAGAGATAGACAGGGCAACAGAGATGGGCAGAGACAGTGGGCAATCCAGCAAACCTGATTATGACTGGATGTGAATTAGATTCCCTAACAGATGGTCCAGGAGCGAGGCTGTAAGGTGCATGAGCCAGGAGTGAGGGGAGGGGAAGGCAGAGGAAGGAGGCCATGGGGGAAAGATAGGCAAAATCAGGCGAGTAAGCTGAAGAGACAAGTGTCAACTGCAGCTTGTGGCAGGGTGAAAGTGTGCAACTGTAAAATATGTACATTGTCACTAGTCTCGAACTAGTTTCCACAATATTAACGAACATATATTTGTGATATTAGATTTACTATAAGTGATTTACTCTGCCATTTGCTGCTTCTACTTTCTTTTCTTTTTTTTTACCTGGAAGATGACAGATTAATATAAATACTGATCTGATCTCTGCAAATATCTATACACTTAATACACAGAAGAAAGTCACAGAAAACATTAAATTAGATTTTTTTTAGTTTTTAAAGCCATTCTTTGTAGAATATTGTACAGAAAATTGAGAGGTGAAGGCCTAGAGCCGCCTGTTTAGGATGGATTTCTTCCATTTTTCCAGCTGCTGTGCATTATTCTGCTACTCTTCCTCTTACCGTGATGGATAGGTGTAAATCATCACAGTCCTGTAGTGACAGCCCAATTTCCCCAAATCTGATCTGCTTAAAGAATGCAGCTTTGACGCTCCATTCACTCGTGCACCCTTTCCTTTCCTCTTGTCTCTCCCACTCTTCTCTCCAACATTTTTTTTCTTGTTATATTCCACTTTTTCCTCCTCGTTCTCTATGATGAAATCCAGTTTTACTTCACACACTTTCTCCTCCTTTCTTTATCTTTTTCCCGTGGTAGCATTGCACTCTTTTCCCATTTCCTCCTTGTCTCCTTTTCTCTTCCTTACCCTCTTCCCCTCTATTTCCTCCTCCCATGTCACATGTGAAAGCCCTGCCATATTTACTAGAGTGAAAATCCTCTTTCACCATCTGCTTAATAAAATGTGCTTTTAATCCGATGGAGGGATATTTTGTCCTTAAATACTTTATTATTTTATTTCCCCACAGTTTCATTGGATGTGGCACCTTGCCCAGGTTGCTGTCTTTCTCTGCATAAGAGGAAGAAGTGGGAGAAGTAAACAATTTATCCTGGACAAAATGATGAGTTTGTGTATGTGTGCTTTTATGTGTGCTACAACACCAGTGTCTGAATTTTTTGAGCGATAACAGTTTTCAACCACGCAATTACGCACAACCTTCATCAATGACCTTTCTTTTATGAAGGGGTGAGCTCAACCTTTATATCGCTGATATCACTTCACAACCAGATCCCACCGAAATCGTATAAATAAGCAGCTTCAATTTGTATCTGTTGTAGTTATATCAATTTTGCATATAATTTCAACAAATATAATATGAATTTGTGATTGCGTCTTTCCTTTAAAAGAATGATTTGTGGCTGGCTACATCCAGCATCTTCTATAAAGGTTTACATAACAGGAGGATGCCTGAAGTAATTTAATTGATTTTCGCTCAGCAGTCTCTCCAGTAAAATGCTGGAGGTCACTGCAAGTACAGAGTATGCAATTTAGGTGGCTCAAGTGTTAAAGCACAGCTGGTTTACATTATCATATGTATTTATTTGGCAAATAAACATTTTAATATAAATCCCAGATTCCCTTCTGTTAAGCCACGTTGCTGCACTTCTGATTGAGTTGAGCTTTATTTTTGTTTTATTTGAAGGACTGTTCGCACACCAGACAACCACCACAATGACACGAAACAGATAAAGGAGACAGAGAGAGAGAAAGAGAGGGAAGGAAAAAGAGACACTGTGACAAAGATAGTGCCTGGCAGCAGCACACTTATCAGCAACTGCTCCGCAAGAAAATGACCTAAATCATCAAGATTCCCATCGGAAACGCATGCACACACACACACCCCGACTCGCAAACACACACACGCAGGAAGCCCATAACGTCTTCATCGTATTATCTTTTTACTGCAATAACTACTGTAGTACAGGTAGATTTTCAAATCTAAATAATCTATTATGCAGATGACACAAGCACTTGAGAGAAAAACAGGAATAGGGTTTTGAAATGGGTTTTTAACAATGACTTAAAGAAATCAGTTGCCAGCAGACACAACATGATATCCCAAAATGTGACTGGTACAAGTCTCCCCAGAAGTGTTTTGAGTCATTTACAGATTCTGAAAGTGTGGATTTTTAGCTTTCTAATAATGCCAAACACATAGAAATACAAAAAAGAAGATATGGGCACTGAATACTGGCACTTTGTTAGAAAACAGGCCTCAAAGTCTGTCCCCTTCCCTGATGAACTACCTGGGGATGTTAAGAAAGGCTATGCATTTACATTACTTTGCACACCATTGCTCACCTGCCTGGTCACCGTTATAGCACACTCAGCCCAGCCACAGCAGTGCAGACCTAGGCCGGGCCAGTGGCAATGTCCTTGCTACAATGGCAGGCCACAGCGGAGCATCTGTAACTGTGCTATGAACAACAGTGCCTATTGAATCCATCATATCATTCTGCAAGTTTTGAATACACTTCAAAACTCAATGTATCATAATCATATTCTAAAAACAATAAAAGTCTTGAAACTTGCCCATGAGAAACTGAAAAGTATTCCATGAAGGCCTCTGATTATATAAGTTGTTCTGGTGTGCTTTCTTTTCACCTGTGTCTTTATGGTGGATTTTGTTGTCTTTGAAGTAAGGACTGTATTCAGTTGACTGAGATATACAAGATATAAAGAAGCCACTCATGCATTGTACATGCATTCCTCTGGGGGAATCCCAAGGTATTCCCATACCAGCCGAGAAACATGGTCATGTCCTTAGTCTGCCTCTGGGTTTCCTCCCAGTGGGACAAACCCAGGACACCTTGAATACATTTCAAGGTGTTCTAGCCACTTTTAACTGACTGCTCTCGATGTGGAGGAGCAGCAGCTCTACTCTGCATCCCTCTCAAATGACCGAGCTACTAGCCCTCTCTAAGGCAGAGAGCTGACCCTGTGGCTACTAAAATTGATTTCCACAACACCTTCACTGTGCCTAGAAATTCTGCCCATTCTGTCCATTAACAGAATTATGACAAAGGATAACCTTGGTGACACTGGAAAAATAAATTCTGACTTGCTGCCAGCAAGGTGAACCAAGCTCTGACATGTATTGGAACCTAACACCATATCAAGGGGCTTGGTACCCTGTACTCCTGAAGTATGCCCTACAGGACTCCCCAAGGGACACTTTTTAATTCCTTCTCCAAGTCCACAAAACACATCTAAATTGGTTGGGCGAACTCCTATACAGCCTCCAGGACCCTTCTTAGGTTTTGAAGTTCCACAGGCCAAAAAGGCCAGGTAGGACTTCCTCAACTAGACAGTGTCTCTCACCACGGTGTCGACCAGCGGGACCAGAGGGTTACCATGAGGGACATAAAGCCCTGGAGTCATTGGGACAGTCAAAACCTTCCACTACAATACAGTAGCAGTCTTTAGAGAGGGTTAAAAAACACAAATGTCTTAATAAATGTTATTACCTAAACTTTTCCTTCATACCCACTGTGCCCTCTCTACAGTGTGTTTGTACTAACAGTATAAAATAGGGGAAGTCACTTTCTGAGGTTATTTCAGTTTTGTTGCATAAACATTCACACTCACCCCATCATGAGTTATAATTTGCACACACAACCCGACATACTATTGAAAACATAGAAATATAGAACACAAACACATATGTTTCCTCCCAGTCTTTACAACCCATCAGCCTATTGGGCAAAATGTGTTTTAGCCATTATCACATTGATTGTATGTAATCAGGGGTTTATTCTGCAGCCAATGAAGTGAATTACAGGTTTCCTGCCCGACTAACACTGTTGCAATTGATCTGCTGCTCCCTGGTGTGTGTGTGTGTGCGTGTGTGTGTGGGTGTGGGTGTGTGTGCGTGTGTGTGTGTGCGGGGGTGTGCGTGTGTGTGGGTGTGTGTGTGTGTGTGTGTGTGTTAGGAGGGTGTGGGGTGATTTTTGAGGAGGTGTGGATGCACCAGCAAGAAAGAGAAGCAATAATAGAGGCTGTTTGTATGTGAGAAGTAGAAATGTTGACAGCAAAGGATTGAGACCCAAAGAGAGGAGGAAGGGGAAGGAAAAAGAGAGCTCAGTAGGTGGGAGAGTGCTTTAGATTGACTGTCACAGTTGGACTCTTTTTCTTCCCTTTGTATTCATTTTTGTTTCTGAAAACAACTATAATCACTGACTCGCTGTGATTCTGTGCAGCGGAACAAAACCACATGCTTAAACTCACACCAATGATTCAGAGAATCAGATCTCCAGTTGACTGCCTGTAAGTTGGTTAACCACAATAGTTAGTTTTTAAAAATGTTCCATGAAAGCACACATGAATTACAGTGTGGCTGTTTGCATTTATTTCAGCCATCAGACAACAAGGAGGGAAATTCACTAAGGAACACAATCCACTGCATTTTCCCAACAGTTTTGCAGTCTGTTTGACTGTATTTCTGCTCTGGAGGTGGCACCGCAGATATAAAGATACAAACATGTCGTTCACCCATTTTTGCATCTGAAGTTGTTCTCTGTTTAGCCACAACCACAGCAAGTGCAGAATTCACAAGGGGCAGAGAAAAATGTCTTAAGTTTTTAGAATTATTATTATTTTTTTTTTTTTTACCCCTCCAGGGGGTATTTTTGTGGGCTCTAGTGTCCCTTATATGACAGTGGGCTGACAGGAAACGGGGAAGGAGAGGGGGGAAGACATGCGGCAAATGTCGTCGGGTCCGGGAGTCGAACCTGCGACGGCCGCGTCGAGGACTGAAGGCCTCCAAATACGGGTCGCGCTAACCGCCACGCCACCACGGCACGCCCAGAATTATTTTTAATTAACAGAGGGATTCAGGTTCTGAACTGATGAGGCATTCCTTTATAACATTAAGAAAACATCTGACTGGGGGATTCACATCAGAAGGTTTTACTCTTAAGTTATAATTCTACTCTACACATATGCACACACCATGCACCTCCAATTGGTTGCTCTTTTTTTTTCCTTATCCAGTTCCAAAAGTACCAGCTTTCGGCAGATGAGATTTTTTCTGAACAATCTGTGTAAAGAAAATAGCTTTTGTCTTTGAGGATGTGACATTTGAAAATGTAATGTTCTCTGAGCATAATTCCTTTATAGGTATATATAAGGATAGGCAGACTTTCCTTTAAATCTATATATCAGTCTTCAGTAAAATGTGGCCGAACTGCACAGGAAGATTATAGGTTGTCAAAGAAGCATATCAGGAGCAGATTTGCCTTTCTGTCTAGAATAGGACATGTTAACAGAGGCTTATATGTAACACTCATAAATATATTAGGAGGCCTGGTTTAATTTTTTTATTTACACATGTTCTTTTTCCGAAGAAGCTGACTAACAGTTAAGCAACTTTCCTCACATCGTACAGTCACTGAAATAGAGCTACATAAAGCTGAAAAAATAAACAGTTGACGGCTAAATAGGCAATTCACTACTTTGATGAAATCAGTGTGTTCACTTGACTATGGAGATATAAATATGTCTTGTGTTTTTTTCCCTCCTTACTCAGTTCTTTTAATTCAATGTTTTCTTCATGGTGCCTATGCTTCCCTTTATTTTCTTACACCCTGAGCATTGCCAGTATTATCTAGATAAAATTGTGTAAGGTCTTTTTTTTTCTTTTTGCTTATTGGACTGTGTGTTCTTATCAGCATTGAAAGCACAATGCTAGGTGTGATGGAAAGGTATTAACAGACCCGCTGTAGCTACACTGTCAGCACTTCTCCCCTCTCCGTATCAGCAACCACCCTCCGTGCTTTTTCTCTGTTTTACTCTCCTAATTTTTTCCCATAGGGAACCATTTTAAGGAAAATAAAAATTGTGAGGATAGTTAGAGGTGTTATCCTGCTGCACCTAGTGGCGCTAAAGTTCATAAGTAAAGTTCTTGTTGTCTAAATGTGATGGACTTTTTTTTTTTTTTACAATAATTGTGACCGTACCCCTCTCCTGTAGCTTATTTCTGCTACATCTAGTTAAATGTAAATATTGCTGACTAGATTTTGAAAGAATATATATATATATATTAATATATATATACACTGTATATATACAGTGGACATATTCTTTTCTTTTTAAACCAGCAGGGCGAAATAAAACCTGTTTGGAGTTATGTGAGCATTAGAGTGTGTTTATTGCTGCCATCTAGTGAGACAATTTTACAAAGATCGCATATAATGAAGAAGCAATATTTCACACGGATGCAGACTTAAGGAGCTCATGGCAAAGAACAGCTCAACACAATTTGAGGCAGTTGTCACTAATATGATGATTGCATGTTTGGACTGACGAGTTGTCAGGCCTCTGAATCATCCCACCGCTCTAATGACAGCTTATCATGCTAAAGGTTCCCCACCTTCCCTTCGAAACTGTCTATGCACATCTCATTCTATTTTCCTTTCTCCCTTAATCTTTCTCTTTTTCTGTGTTACACTGTGGCAAAAATTGTAAAAGAAAAACAGAAGTAGGACTGTGTAGAAGGAGAAACAGGCAAGTATTGTCTATAATTAAGTCAAGGCAAAGCGGTTTGTTGTTGTATGTGATCCCATAGAGAGGTGAGTTTGCCGAATAGTTAATAGTAGCAGATATGAATCATAGCATGAAAGTGAAAGTGTTGTCACTAGCACCATATCTGAGACCAGTTTATTCAGTTTCAGTTGATGTGGTGCTTTTCAAAACTGTCATATCAGTGAATATTTTCAAAATCTACATTACTCGATATTTATTTAATTAGTTTAGATTTTCATCAACAAAAACAACACTTTTTCAAAAACGTGATTGGTGAGATATTTAGCAATTGGAGAATCACTTGAAAGCTCATATTCTTACTCTCTCAATAAGCATCGGTGCTGTTCTGGGGCCCCTCCCCCCTTGCAAAGCGCTCGCACGGTCCACTCACAGCAGTCCTTCCTCGCTTAAGTCAGAACCCCCACCCCTAAATGTCCAGACGGCTAATGTATATTGCATCTACAAAGCTACTGCTGAATGATCCCCTTCAACGTGAGATGTAAATGTAAAAAATTTGATTTATTATTATTGTTTATTATTTTATTAGAAGTTGTATTTTATTTTAAATCACGGCATTTCTATTAGTGATTTTTTTTTTGTCAGTTTTCATAGTTGGAGTAGATTGCATACAAAAAAGTAAATATATATATATATTTTACTGTTCCTAATCATAAGCAGATGATGAGTTATGGAAATTAAGTGATCATGTAATTTCGCAACTTTTGGTGACTTTTACAACAGACAAAATTGATGCAGAATGTACAATTTTTAACATTATATTAGTTTGTGAAAAAAATAAAAAATGGATTTAAAAATTGCATGTGTAGTTTATTATCAGTTATATAATATAATTCTGTTCAGTCAATTATTTGGCCCTTAAAGCACCGCCAGCTCTAGACTAAATGACTCTTAGGCTGAAGGATTCTTGCATGTTTCTCAGCTAATTGTGCATCTTATTTGCTCAAATACAACTTTTTGTTTTTACTTTGGAGCATAGATATATGCATAAAGACATATTTGCTCTGAATCATGTGGCTTAACTGCAAGATGTAACTGAGGTTTCTAATTATACAGTAAAATAAGTTTTAAAATAAATTTTCTAACTGTCTATGATATCTGCTGTATGCTGTTAGAAGTCAAAACTACAGATGAAATTTTAATATTTAGGCAAAAACATTTTTCTCTCACTTCTAGCTTCAGCCCAGTATGTTTTCCTAATTATACAAAAGGGAAATAATTTAACTATAGTTTAAGTTGGAGATCTAGGAAAATAACTCACATCAACCCAGCTGTTAAAAACACTGATATTAATCACATTACATACATTGTTCAACTCCTCCAAACAGGAGAGCAAAGAACTGACAGTAAGACACAATTAATAATATTTTATTTCAACATCATTAATATACATTCTGTATCAATATATAGAAAACAAAACACTGAATCAGTTTTTTTCCATTTTTATGCAATTTTCTTTGGCACAAGAAAACACGAAGAACTAAGTGAGACCCAGCCCTTGTGTTCTCTCTTCACACTCGTCTGAAGAGCAGAAAGGTACAATAGGACTGCTCCTTCAGCACTGAGCCGCCGCTACATTGCGCTGTAATTATACTGATAACATACATACATAAATGCATTCAACCTCTTACTTGGCACAGCGTACTAGCTGTGATTTCTTAATCTTCTTTCCCCCACGCCTCTCCTCTGCACGCATGTCTTCTTTTTTTATTCTTTTTTATTTCTCCCCCTGCGATGGCAATTATTTTTCATTCATAAGCAGAGTGAGAGTGAGTAAGAGAGCAGGAGTAGGACACGATAGAGGAAAAGAGAGACTGAAATGGAAAGAGATCTTTTGGCACTTAAACTCTTTTGCTTAATGGTACTCAGAAGGATTGACAGTGGAAAAAGAAAGGGGACAAAAGAGCATAAAGATGGGAAAAGGAGAGATTAAATCATCACCACCACATCATCTACTTAAATGAGTCTAGTCCCATTTTCCTGCCACTGCTGTTTTTGGTCTGTCCGTTGGAGCACAGACAACTTTGTGCCATTACGTTCTTTCCATCACATGCTCTGTGTCTCACTTCTGTCTTATTCTTGCACTTTATGTCCTCATGTCTTTATGAGCTCTCTCTGTCTCTTTAAGCTACTTTGCCCAGTCTTGATTTGTTTCCAGTTTTTTCACAATGCCCCCTCATTTTGGACGAAAGGGGCTTGCCTTAGTATCAGATAAATGGATTTATAGACATTGGTGTGTGCAACAAAGACACCAATAATGGGGTTCCTCAATTGTACTTGCAGGAATGAGGTGGAATAAAATTCATGATGAAAAGGGGCCAAAGTATCAGACATCATAGAAGGCATACCATTTTATGAAAAAAAAAACAACCTTTTTTAAAAAAATCTCAGAATTTTTTTAATTTATTTTAGCGGGGGATGTAGCAGATATCTCTGCTGGGGAGGGGGGGGACTGTTTCGAGTCAATCAACCATCATCAGTCGCAATTCCTCTTTTTCCTATTCTGCTCGTCTTCTTCTTTCGCCTGTCTTTCTTCCTGTCTGTATTCATTCGCCATTCCCCCACCTGAGCAGCTCTCCATTTTCTGTCGGAGTGCTGTCTGTGTTTTATGGGTCCCTGTGGGATGGGGATCTTTTACAGGCCGACTGGACTTTAGAAGTCCCTCGTTTAGCAGCATCCTGCCTTAATTAAAAACCCCTTTTGTGCTTTCTGCCTTTAACAATGAAAGAGAGTGAAAGGAGGGAGGGCAGGGTTAGAGGGACAGAGACTAGTAATGTGAAGAGAAAGAGAAGGCGAGAGAGAGGGCAGAGAAAGAGAGATGGTGCTGAATGGGAAGTGATAGGGAGACAGGCAGATAGATAGTAAGGTAGACAAAGGGACGGATGGAAAGATATGGACAGAGAGAAGATAGCTGTTAATTACAACTGCCATTAACAAGACACCAGCCCACCTCCTTAGGGAGAGAAGGAAGGAAAACCAAGAAAAGGGAGAGAAATAAGAGACACGGAACAAAAGATGATCAGAGGAATATAATCATAAAGTAATGCTGATCAACCTGCTCCTTTTTTCCCAAATGTACACTTCCTTGTACTGCTTGGTCTGCGGTTTTTGACCCTGTATGTGAGTGTGCCTCAGTATGACTATGTATGTATCCGTGTCTGTGTATGTATGACCTGTCTCTGGGATGACTGAGCGTCAGAGGGGCTGCTTACTGATTACCTTCATGTTGAACAAGCTGCTATTGACTTGAGAGTGACGGATGACCTCACACCTGAGCATGTGAATGTGGCTGTGTGACGATGTGCTGCTATATACATGCCTATCTGCTTCTCAATACAGGGTTTTTCTAATGATAGGTTTCTTTTGAATTGCTTTAAGTTTTTTAAATGTCTATATTTGCACATGTGGCCTTAAATATACTGCCTAAAATAAAAGTCGATACAAATTAAAATTTTAAGTCTTTCTTTTTGCTGTTTGAAATGGCATGTACAGTAATGGCAGTTCTTTCCTTCCCCTTTCTTGTATCTTTTGCCCATTTCCTTTTTGTAGGCTTCTCTGCAGAATGTCCAGTAAGGAGCGCCACCTAGAGTCGAATTGTCCGTCCTCTTACATAAAGACTGAACCATCAAGTCCTGCCTCTCTGACTGACAGTCTAAACCATCACTCCCCTGGTGGCTCCAGCGACGCCTCTGGGTCTTACTCATCCACCATGAACGGCCACCCCAACGGCTTGGACTCTCCAAGCCTTTACGGTTCCAACGCAGGATCCCTGGGACCTGCTGGAGGCCCGGGATCGAAACGTTACGAGGACTGTTCATCAACTATTGGGGAAGATTCACAAATTAAGTGCGAGTACATGTTGAATTCCATGCCGAAGAGGTTGTGCCTGGTGTGCGGGGACATTGCGTCAGGGTACCACTATGGAGTCGCGTCGTGCGAGGCCTGCAAGGCGTTCTTCAAACGCACCATTCAAGGTTGGCTTCCATTTTGTGTAAAAATTGTCTCTTTATTTGTTGTCAAATTCAACTTTCCCCCAAAAAACGTATCTATAAGTCAGTTTTTCCCTCATGATGTTACTAACTCTGTGGACTATTTGACGGACCATTGTATATACGCTGCTCAAAAAAATAAAGGGAACACATAAACAGGTGTTTAACACTTAAAGTGTTCCCTTCATTTTTTTGAGCAGTATATTAAAAAAAAAAGTAAATATTTGATTTTTGGTTCCAGTTTATTTACTTGTGAAATTAAAATATTAAACTAAGCAGAGATATAATGAGGGGATAAAGGTAAGCATCTTGAAGTATTCAACTTCTTTTTATATAACCTACCTAGTCAAAAAATGCCTACAGTATATAAATATTAATTTGTGAATTTGTTTGTTTAACTTGTTAAACAGAAACCTTGAATTTGTTCAAAATCAAGGACACTGAATGAAAGTCCCAAGTGATCACCGTGACCCACCATGACCCTAAGACTATCTTTACTTTCGCTCACTCCCATCATTTCCATTTTGATCATTTGATGCACAGTCACACTCACATACAGACTCCTGGTCAAGCACAGTAATACACACACCAGCGCTTTAACACCACTTCCCATTTTCACCCATAACCTTGACCTCTTCTTCATCAACAGCAAAAACAATTTCCTGGGAGTGTTTGCATCCCAGATCTAGCTGCTCATGGCAGGAGAGTGTTTGCTGTAAGCCTGTTTTCTAGGAGATAACATGGTGTCAGAGAAAGGGCAGCGGTCATGTCTATGGGTCAGGAGTCGACGCAAGGGGGTAGAGTAAAGACAGGATCGAGCAATAATCCACATGATGAGAAGACCAGAGGAATTAGGCTCTGTAATCTGCTGCTTATGTCTTCTTAGAGCTTGCATTATTGCAGAACATGTACAGGTATTCAGACTGTACTCTTCAGATTTTTAGGGTTTTTAACAATAATCACCTCCCAGCGTAATCACCATTATATATTTTATGTGACTCATGAAGGTCAGCTTGACCAGGCCTTTATCCTGAGTGAGGCATGGATATTAAATTCATACAATTACTTGAAACCTCAGTTGCGCTAAAATGCAGTAAAGACAATCAAGAAAGTGATCTAAAACTTTATGTCACCTACAAAGTAAACTGGAATCAACTAGAACAAAATGTCTGCCTCAGAAATGAGGCAATTAAAGTATTTTGTATAATATATCATAAGTGTGAAAATGTTTGAATAGTCTGTTTGTGTAGAACCCTGTTCATGAACAACAAGGGCAACACCATATTAAACATGCTCAGTTTAAGTAGCACCAGTCTACCGCATTTAGTGTAGTCAAGAAGTAAAAAACAAACAAAAACAAAAAACTTAGGGGTGTGAAAGTTCTTGAAAAGGTATTCTAGGACTTGCTGATTTTATTTCAAACTTATTGGATCCATCTGCTCACAGGACAGCTGTCTTGTCAGTTAGTTCACCATCGCAATAACCAGCTGCCAGCCAGCTATTATCGATCCATTCAGTCAGTCATATCAGGCAGGATTCATCTATCTGTTTTTTCATCCATTCAACTATCTGTGCTTGCCTTGCTTTGCCTCTGATAAGCAGCTTTCCCAGTAAAGCCCAAGAGAACAAGGAAAATGTGGGCAGGAAGTTGTCTCATATTCTACATGGTCACAACTACCTGGAGACGACCTGTATGTGTTTATTATGGGATGACATGAGGGCACAGTGAAATCCCTATTAGATTTGAACGCACACACATTCACCCACTCGCTCACTGAGATAAAGGCAAAAGCACACACTTGCACACGCCAACCCGTACTGTAAAGACACACACTGCACATAGATGAATAGACGGTCACACACATAACCTTGACTCTCTATAGGTTTAACCCGTCATTGCTGCAGGGTCAAATGTTCAACCAATTTCACTTGTTTCGTTTTATTTAGAGGGCTTGTTAAAGATTACATATGTGGTAGGCCAGGACACCGCTGCAAAGGAAATACAGTAGCTGTAGTATCTCTGTTGACAGGAAATCTTCTTTTCGAGTGTGAACCTGAAAAGCTGTAAAGAGCGGTACATTCCTGGACATCAGAGATTTCATTTTCACTATGTTTGTAATCTCTCCTTCCGATGTAGTGTGTATGTTACCAATATAAAAGGAAAATTATAATTTATTTAGTATTTTTGCCAAAACTTTGTGGCAGGACTAATGTCAAAGAAGATTGTAATATAAGAGGTTTATTATACAAAGGATGGGAGTTTATACAAAAAATTACGAAAATGACAGGCTTTTTTAAAGATGAATCCTTCTGTTTAGATTTACTCCACCAGTTTTCTAATTTCTATTAAATATGATTAACATTTCTTGCATTAAATTTATTTTGCATTAAGTAGTTGCTCAAAACGATAAACATTCTTGGATGCACCAAAAAAACTGAATTGTGACGTTATCTTTGGCTACTCAATGTGGACAGAGTGGATCTTGTGTCCCTGTGTGGGCTGCACGTCTGAGTGTTCATCCAAATGTAAATGAGCGAAGGTTTATGTGCACGTCTGGGCACATGTTCCTGCTGCGTGTGTGTTTGTGTGTTTGTCCTGGCAGGAAAGCAGGGCCAGCCTCAGATGGGTAGTGGCAGACATATTGGTGTGTTTCAACCCATTAGCCAATAAAACCACAGGTAATCACCAAAAAAACACCTCCAGCTGGACGGGGAGGAGAGCATGGGGCAGGAGAAGAGAGGAGGGATAGGGGCAGATAAACAATAAAATGGGGAAAGGAATGTGGGCAAGGATGAGAAGGGGGAGGACGGACTGGGCAGATAGATGTAGGAAGGAATTAGTGCTATGCGTGGGCTGGCGTGCTTTTGCGCACGTGTGTGTCGCAGTGTGGAGGAAGTGGCTCTGGCAGCTGCTGTTTCTGTGGCTTTAGTCCAGTAACACCTGACAACCTGCATCTATCACTCCTTTATTGAGAAAGAGGAATAAAGGGGAAAGTAGAGGAGGACAAAGTATGGGAGATAGAGGTGAGGGGCTATGAAATAGCAAGAGACAAGCAAACACTTGGAGACAAAAGATGGACAATGGCTGGAAAACTGAATCTGAGGAGGCATATAGTGAAGAAACCTCTCAGACAATATATTTTTTGAAGATATATTATTCAACAGTAAATGGTTTTATGTTTTTAAAGGCTCAAATGAACATGCATGTTTTTTTTTTCTCCGAAGAGTTTTTGCGGCGCTAGTGGCTCGTATTTTTTTGACAGTAGGCAGACAGGAAGGGGGGTTAGGAGAGGGGGGAAGACATGCGGCAAAGGTCGTCGGGACCGGGAGTCGAACCTGCGACGTTCACGTCAAGAACTAAGGCCTCCAAACGTGGGGCGAGCTAACCCCCTGCGCCACCACAGCACGCCCCGAACATGCATGTTTTTATTTAGTTGGATAATGTAGTTTTATGTCCATATCTGTTGGTTTTAATCACGACATTGTACTTTTCCTTTTGGTTTCTTGCCAGTTTAAAGCAGGAATTATAAATTATCACAGAATTTGTCATTTTCAGGGGAAATGAATGACATTCAGCATTGTAATTTATAATAATGTTGGTCTCTGATGATGAAAAACTGTTTGGGATTGTTACTTTCCAGCTGATTCCATGAGATCTTTAGTAAATATAAATGCATTTAAAATATAATTAAAAAAATATTATATTATGATAGATTCTTTTGTGTGCCACCATGATATCAAAATATAATTTTTTATATCTATTTAGAATTTTTATAGTTAATGTTTTCAGACACTGTCAGGTTTAAAAATTGCTTTTGTTGTGCAGCACGCATTGCTCGTCTGTTTCTTTGCTAATTTTACTCTGTGCCCATTAGGCCTTGCAGATTCCATGTCATTAGCACACTTAGTGTTTCTGTACTGGAAGTGTCCCGCTTAACTGCAGAATTAATCTAGTACTCCTGTAGCATTAGCATGAAAAGGCTGGGTGTGGGCTAACTAGTCCCATTAACTGCATCTATTAGGATGTAAGATTTGCTTCAGCATTTAGAGTGTTTAGCCTTTAACTAACAGGGCCAATTAATGGGTGTCTTGTTACCCATTAGGAAGAGTTTGGGCATTTAGCCTTTTCCCAAGCTAACTAGCTTCTTAATCAGTCCAGTAATGAGAAAACATCCTCTCTGCTGCAGCAGTCAATAGTAATCACTGTTTACTCTGTTTCAGAGGGAGATGTATCGGCCTGCTGGAGTACTGTAGTTGTCAGGTGGGCATGGGAGGAGAAGATAACTTTATTCTGTTTAAAATGATAACATGTCCACAGCCTCAAATAAATAAAAACTGCAAAGAAAGGAAAGGAATAACAATTGAGTCACAGTTCTTAATCTGAATTAACCTTCAAATGATTTTCTGATGTACTTAGAAGTGCTTGTATGTTATTAAAGTGCCGATACAAAGCGAACGTTCACAGATGACCTCATCCCCATTAATTCATTCAATTTCATAAATTTACCTTTTTATTTATACATTTGATAAACTGCAACATTAAGCTTTTTGGTTTTCTTCAAACACATGCTGAGGGTTTCTGGTGTCTCTGCCCATGTCTACCTTTCTGTCTGCCTGTTGATGTATTTTATCTCCTATTAAACTTCTCCTTCTGTCCTTCTCCAACATGTCTGCATGCCACAGGCAACATTGAGTACAGCTGTCCCGCTACCAACGAGTGTGAGATCACCAAGAGAAGACGCAAGTCATGCCAGGCCTGCCGCTTTATGAAGTGTCTGACAGTGGGCATGCTGAGGGAGGGTAAGGGAAAAGGTCTCTTCTTACCATTTTTTGTTAACTTGTTTACCTCTGGCATTTTTAAATGTGTCTAGATAAACTGAATCCAAATTTAAGAAAACAATAGGCGCACACGTTTGCTTTTTTTGTTGATTTTATCTTATCTACATAAAGTAAAAATTCAAACATGTACTTACACTCTAAATAATTGGTTCAATGTTTCTCAAAAAGTTATACTTTAACCATACACTGTGTGTAGCTGTCAACACATTTTTGACACAATCATTGCTGAATATTTGAAAACTCTTTAAATTGTTAGAGTTACATTAAATTCATTGGTTTTCCTCTTGGGTTTTTTGCTTTTGGGTTCCAAAAAGTGTGTTGGCCTGCTTTTCCATTCCCAACCCAGTTTTAATATAGACCTAGGATTGGGATAAATGTCAAAGTTGAACATTCAAATGCATCCAAATTTCAATGCTCTAGTAGTTGAAAGTAAATACGGAGGTTGTCCTCCCGTTTGTAATTTTATCTGCTTATGCAACATATGAACATCACTAGTAGTAAATCAGACCCACAGCATGATGCTACCACTTATATACTTGACAGTTCACACATTGATTCTAGATTTAAAAGCCTCATCTTAACTCCTCCAAAGATACTTAAGCACAAATAGCCCAACTGTTGGCTTGTCTTACCATAAAATATTTCTCTAGTAGACAAGAATGGTGGGTAGAAAGTTTTTAAAACATTCTAACCACTTCCACCTAAGGGATGCAGGTTTTATCCTATGACTGACATTTTGGACATAGCTAGAATTTGCAATAGGCAGTCTTCCCAAACATACTTCCAAACTGCTTTTAGAATAGATAAAGCAGAATTTAAAAGCAGCATTATGCTTCTGGAATGGCCCTGATCTCAATCCTATTGAAAATATATGGTCTGTGAATAACACTGTGTCTGTGCCAGGAACCCAACCAACTTAAATGAACTTTACCAATGCTGCCAAAAAAGGGATCAAATATTCATGCCTAAATGCTGACTGCAGATATACTAGGAATATGATCAACACCGAGTTATTTAGCAATAAGATATATTTAGGTAAAAGTAAAAGCCTAATAAAATAAAGAGATCAGTGTGTATTGTTGTTATCAAACAATCCTGCATGTAAAACAAATAAATAGTTAGAAATCTCCTCTAGATTTGATGTTTGTTTTTCCAATTATTTTCATGTTGAGTAACTTTTTTGTTCACTTTTATAACTTTCTGTTCTCACACATTACCCAATGCAACACCAGGTAACACCTGTGCCTATGTTTAGAGAACATCTCAGCTCTTGAAGGATGAAGATTTAGCTGTATAAATGTGAACCTTCGAACATAAGTGCACAAAAAGCACGTATTTCTAATTTACATGAAGAAGACAAAAAGGTAAAACAACAACCAACACTTTCAGTAACTTCCCAGAAACGGATAAAGCCAAAAACCAAAAGATTTTATCTGCCCCAACACCACTTTGATTAAATGCACTCACTCTCTCATTTTTACATTCCCTTGTTGCCTTTTGCCTCTTTCGTTCTCTCCTGTATGCCCACCTTTGACCTTTCTACTCCCACTGCACTTCCAGCGATGAAAACAGGCAGAGAGGAGTGGGGAGGGATGACGAGGAAGGTATATAGAGAAAAAGAGGGAGAGAGGGATGGTGAAGGTGGGAGAAGCCTTGGGGATGAGATGGAGGGACAGGGGGAGGGAGGGTAAGAGATTGATTTATAGGAGCAGAGGAGGGGGACCAAGGGAGGATGAGAGGCAGGGGGAGGATGGTTGAATGAGGCAGAAAGTGTGTGAGAGACGGCAAGAAAGGAGAGGAGAGAAGGGTCAAGGTTGTAATTGATGGGAGACCTGGCCCGCGCCCCCTTCCTTTCAGTGGTCAGGGAGCATGCCGGTGCCGACGCCGTGCCAGCCCTCCCTCCAGTCATTCCACCCTTCGTCTCTCCCCATGTCTTTTACCACTCAGATTCTGATCCTGTTTTGTGTCGTACATTTGTTGTGCTCTTTTTTCCTTATCAATAACGACAAGTTATTCCATGTTCAATGTGACCATTTGAAAGTATTGTAGTAAAATAAAAATAAAAAACCTTAAACGTTCAGTTTCCGGTGACGGGAAAAACTCTAAAATATGAATACCATGCATCTACAGAGTAACTGCAGTATTTTTTTAATTGAAACAAAAAATACAATTACATTTTTCTTTTAATAATAATGAAATTGCAATAGTTGCAAGCAACTAAGCTTGCTCAGTCACTCTTTTTTCTGCAGTCACACACACCCCAACGCACGCACACACGCCGACACTTTTCTCTAACAAGCTGCTGTCGTAGCATTTGTTCTCCCAGTTGATCTGACATAGCACAACCTATGTCTCATCTCTAGAGTTTTATCTTGTGTATGTGGCTGTTAACAGACACACACATGTAGTTGAATGTAATATTGGCAACTCCAATAGTCTACTAGTTAACACATCCAGTCTGCTTCCTTTCACTTGGTGTAAAGACGACATCTTTCTTATGGTGTTTGTAAAGTCACATTTTTTATTTAAGAGTTTGGGGGAACATTTTAAAAAATTGTGACATATTCAGGGATGAGAAGTCACTTTCGAATCCCCTTAAGTTTAAAGGAAAAGTAAGTATTGACAAATGTACTTAATTGCAGATCATTTTAGTCTTTACATAAAAGCTGACAAAGTTTACTTAATAAAGGACTTCCGGGATCATTTCAATGTTTTATTTTTTGTTTGTTTTTGTTTTTTGGAAGCCTTTTAATAGTATTGTTTTTATGTTTATATACATGGGTAGCTTTAAAAATCAGAACAAAAAAGTTGTCTAAAGTAATAATGATTTAGATAAAGCACACCTGGGTTTTCTTGGACAAATCCCTTTTTACCAATTATAAACTGAATTTTACTTTAGGATAAAAGGAGAAATGCATGTAATTGAATTTAAATCAGTCCATATGATTGAAATATATTTGTTCATTTTAATTGTACATTTCTCTGTAATTTGGGTCTATATTGCAAAGTAATTTGGGATGACATTTATGGCCCCACATTAATGAACTGATCTTAATTGAGTCAAAACTGAGTTTAGAGATTTTCATCACAACCAGAAAGCTTTCTTTGTATGGTTGGAAGCTCTAATTCTCTTTTCTAAGTTCATCATTTAATAGTGAAAGCCAACATTTCAAAGGGGATGTACTGCTACCTTAAAACCAGTTTGACACGAGTTACTCTAAAAGAAGACTATTTAAAGTCACTTTGGTAATGAAATCTTGTTTTAGTTAGACCAAAGCTATGATAGCTTAGCACAGATTACTCTAAAACCTCATAAAATTGTGTCAAATTGTGCTTCTATTATAGAGGACCTACAGAACAAAATAACAGCAATGTACTAAATCTTACAAATTTCAAAAAAATAAAATGATGGATGACACGTTCCGTTGGAAAAAGAGGGAATGCAACTGAGGGACATGTGTTTGTGTGTTTCTGTCGAGAGCAGGCAAACAAATAGCTGCCTTTTGTTACAACTGCCTCCCTGCTCTACACACATATATCATGCACATTCACATGAGGCTGCATATCTATACATCAACATGACAGACCACAGCCACCCCATTTGTTGTGCAGAGTGTGAATTTAATACAAGGGTTCCCACTCTTCATATGAATAAGGCTCATTTGGAGAATTGATATATCCATTTTCTCATTGGTAATTTTAATTCTTCTTAGACCTTTGCAAAATATCAATAGATTTAATGTATAGCAGAGTTAAACATTTTTTACCATTAGCATATTTACCATTCAGCTATGGCACTGATTAGCTGCTGAGCTAAATTGAGGACTGTTACTTATTTTGTGACAATAACAATGTTCTTTTGGGAAAAGCTTTTACTTGATCCATGCTCAGCTATTACCTATATCATCTACAGATTCATCACTTCCCAGTATGCTACCATTTATAAAAGATCTGAGTTCTAATATAATTCTGAGTGGAAAATTTGAGAAACTTTCAAAAAGCTAAAAATTTAAATTTTCTTTCTTTGTTGATATTTTCATATGACAAATCAATGATGTTTGTAATCACTACAATGTTAACGTCTAAACTTTCCATATTTATATTAAGACATTCAATTAATTCATCTGTAGGAAGCCCCTTTTGCATTCGAATGTAAGAAGTTGATCATATTATGGCTAGTCGGCATATATCAAATTTGAATCTTTTCTGAAAACTTCCACTGTAATTGCTGCTAAATTTCAACAAGAATCTAGATTCATTTCATTTCATGCTAGGCTCCCCATGTGGACATCATGAATTTTATTTTCATTACTTTTTATAATACATGTATAGCACCTCCTATTTATGCTATTTACTATTCATGCTTAGAAGTAGACCGGTGTCATAAAATACATGTCACATCACTCTTGTTTCACCTGGCTAGAAATTGTATGATATTGAACAAGAAGTCCTCAGCAGACTTGTGTGTGTGAACATTACTTAGTGTGTTTCATTCTTCTCTTCTTGGTGTTGACAGTGTTGCTGCAAAATTGCATAGATGATGATGGTAAGTGGCTAGATCAGTTAGCATCAGTGCTAACTGTGGTTGTCAGGGGGTAGCTCACGGCAGAAAGGTGAAGATAAAGTGGTCAGGGTGTAGAGGGGGGGGCCATGGAGGCATGTGTGTGTGTAGATGCTGCAGTTTACCCCTTAGGGCAAGATCTGCCTCAAATTAGCTTTGTCGCCCTGGGAGACAGAGAGGGTGAGATGAAGAGCAAGTGAGGCAGTAAGGAACAGTATGTGAGTGTGTGTTTGTGTGTAGATGGGAACCTGAAGAACAAGAGACCAGAGGGTCAGGAAACCAACTCAGAGCAGATATTTTTTATACATGTTGTCTTAAACACACTACCTGATCTATGAATGAGCTGACACAGCTCTGTGTTGCATTTAGACATCATCTACTGTGATGAAGAAGATGAGAGCAAAACAGTACTTGAACAAACTGGAAATCAGTCATTCAGGAACAAACCTTAGGAACCTACCCACAAATACGTAGGAGCAAATTTCCAGAGCAAGACAATAAAAAGACATTCTTATTATATTATGAGAACTACCCCTCTGGCAATGGCTGGCTGTCCATTTTTAATGGGGCCGTAATGATGCGTCAGCTGAAGACCAAAAGGTCATTGGGGTGGGGCTCAAATCTACTGAGAAATGGTAAGGGGGATGATAGAGCAGCTAGACCACAGGTAAAAACTGTAGGAGTAAGATTGGAGATGTTAATTAATCCTAACTGTAAACACTGCACACATCACAGACATTTCATGTCTAACATCAGCTGTGATTTGTAGAATTATTATCATTAGAAAAACACAGATTAAACATGTAAATATGAAAGGAATTTGCAGAGTCATGCAGCAAGGGAGCCAGCAGTATTCAATAGACACATATAGCATACATATGCTCAAACTGACAAATTTGCTCAGATTCAGCAGCAACTTTAAAGATGAATCTTGAATAAGTAGGCAGAATGCGTTGAATCCAATGCCTGCATCTTTATAAAGTCATAAATGGCCAGCTGGATTGGGATGGTTGTGCTTCTAGAGGGACAAGTCCTCAGACTGCAGATATAAACCTTGGCGCCATGCCGCACACACGCACGTATGCACACACAAATTAACACCTAGTGCCAGCTTTGGCCCTGCTCCCCATAGCCTCTGAGACCTAATGAGTGAGATCAGGTGGAAGGCCTCAGTCTGTGTGGGTGTTGCTACTTGTGTGTGTGTGCAGCTGGTAGTGTGTGTGGATCGTAACTCGACTGAAAGCTCAGCTATCTTGATGGCTGGCATCCACCCTCGTTGCCCCTGCACACATGTAGACGATTGCTTGACTTATATGGTTGAAGAAGAGCATGTCAACTGAATCAACTAGTTTGTGTTTAGTTTATCTTTCTCAATTACTCTGGTACATATGTAATAATCCAGAAAAAATAGCATAGATATGTGATGATAAATAAACAACAGGGACCTAAAAGGAGAATGACAAAAGGGATGAATGGGGGTGATGGTGAGATTGAAGGAGGCGAGAGTTGAGGAAAAACAAAAGACGCGAGAGCTAGACAACTGGTGGCGTCTGGAGTTCCCCCCATGGGAGCCTTGTACCTAAATCTGGCTCTGTAGTGTCTGTCCTGCCTGACTGTGTGTGATTGTGCTACTGGCATCTGGTTGCATCTCTGCTAGAAAGAAGCGATAATGGAAATGGAGTGACGAGAGATCGGCCTAAGTGGTCCGCTCTCTTTCACAAATGCTTTCTTTGCGAAGAGAGAAGAAAGGAGGAATTTTAGCAGGCAAAGCTCCAGCCAGAAACACTCTCACATAATAATTAGACAGGCAAGTATAAAGGTGGGCAGCTTCTAAATGTCTTTTACTCCAATCACGACACTTTGTATTTTGCCTTGCCTTTTAATCAGTACCTTCTAACACATGTAATATTGTAGCTTAGGTATATATAAATATATATATAAATATATATATAAATATATATATATATATATATATATATATATATATATATATATATATATATATATATATATATATATATATATATATATATATATATAATGTGTGTGTGTAGGTTTCAAATGTGGCAGCTATGACCAAATAGCAACAATGCATAAGCTACACTATGCAGACTCTCTGTCTGCACTGGTGAAAATATACTTACCTCACGCCAAATAATTGTCGTTATTATTGCAACCTACGTCCTCTAATAATTATTTGACAATTTGAGCATTCACAGACTGTGAAAAGAGAACTAATTTTTTTTATCATTAATTAAGTATAGTAAAACTATTCTGTGACAGTAGGTCCTTGTGAATTTTACAGCCTTCCTCCCAGTTCACATGCTTTACATAAACCTGTGATGAATCCTAAACAATACACATGGTGCATAGAAATGACAGTATTTGATATTTCACAAATTGCAGCATGTTTTTCTTTTTTTTCTACAATTTAGACACGTATGAAAACGTGTATTTTGATACTTTAACAGTTTTTTATAATTTTTTATAATTGTTAGTTCTATTAAGGTGTTTTTAAAATGCTTTAAATGTGCAGTGGAATGTTCAGATTTTAGTTTCATTGTGTTATGTGTGCAAAGAAGACCACACTTATTCTGGAACTTCACTCGATCTCACTCACACGCAGCTACAAATTCACACTCCAATGACAGCCACCTGCCCACTGCCTTAGGCACGGCTGTTCAGATCTGTTCTGGTCTAAACAAACATCACTGCATGACACCACACATTCTCCTCTCAACTTCGCTCATACCGCCTTTATTTTATCTCTGTCATCGGACAAATGTCTGACATCACCAGGGTATTCTAAGCATTTTTGCTGCACATAAAAAATGTTCGGTTTTCATTGTGTGTGCCTTTCTCTGCATTCAGGCTATATTTATTCATGCAATACATACTTATATGATGACTCATTATTACCTTTTACATTTTAAGTGTTATGCTCAGGTCTGTTTTTTGCCGTTTTCTTCATGCTGAAAAGGCTTACGCTTTGCAGCGTTAAGGATGAGTCCCAGCAATGTTAACGTGTCAGCAGATTTATGTCCTCAGACACAAGTAATACCAGCAACAGATACACACACTAGATTTAAATGGGACTCTTGTCTTGCCCACTGCACTCACCCATCAGTCCATAAAGCCGCACAGGAAAAACTGTAATGTTATTACATCCACACTGCAGCTTAACACACATATACACAACATCTAAGTCTAAAACTAGTTTAAGGTGACTTCAACACAGTTAATACACTGAAGGAATATGTGGTCCCTCATTTTTCTGTTTTCTTTGTCTCCCACAATTTGCTTTTTTTTCACTATCTATCTACAGTTCACTCGTTTTGGCTGTGAACTACAAAAATTCATTCATTTTATTTGTCTACCTACTCCCCCCTTTGCTCCTTCCCACGACTCTCTTATTTATCCCCCAATTCTCTCACCATTTTCATTGACCATCTGAAATCAATCTGTGTTCTGTTTTTCCTTCCATCCTCTTCTGTCTTTTCCTCTCCCCTCTGTCTTTCTCCTGCATGTGCATTCAGGTGTCAAAGGCATTTCGCTCGCAATCCTTCATCTGTTCACAAACACACATACGCACACACAGACATGCTGACACAGAGTGACGCCAGCACAATGTAAAAAAGAAAAAAAAAATCTATTGTGATATGATCAGTGGAGATCGGGCTATTGACAGACAGCAATATTCCCACGATAGAAATCATTCACCTTCATCACTGTCGCAGTGTTTGTGAGCACACTTTGGTGGATGTGGGTGCATAACTGAAAATATGAAAAATAACTAAAGTAACACAATATTGGCAAAAGAGCAAAAAAGTTAGGAAACACACCAGTGACAGGGAAACAGTTATGTAAGGATATTTTTTCTGTGTGTGAGATTAAAGGGAGAGTGCAAGTTAAGGGCTGTTGTTAGTTGGATATATTTTCTTTTGGACTTCACTCTGGTCTCTGTTTGTCTCCATCAACAGTGCCATGCAAAAATAATCACACCGCTTAGAATTTTTCTTGTTTGACACATCATTGCATAAGTTTACATAATACAATTAACTTGGTGTTCATTTATATTTAATCCACCTGAGTTAACACTCTGAAATCACCTATCAAGTATTCCTGCATAGATTTTTGACATGTAATGTCATATCAATGGTTATGGTGTGTTTAGGATTATGCGCAGCGCTATTTTTTTTTTTATTGTCACACACCATTATGCATGCAGATTGATCTAATGTAAGTAGAGCACATTCTTTTCTTTGTCCTCCACTTAAGTTATGGCAAACTGCAAAGGCAGCCAATTATGAATACAAATTTTCAATCATTTTCTTCTTCAACTAATGCTTCTCCAGTCAATTACACACAAGTTGACTCTGTTTACTAATAAGGTGAATTGTGAAGGCAACTTGTACTGGATTTTATTTGGGGGTTTGAATACATACATGCACACCACACTTTTCAGAAATGTATATGTAAAAAAAATTTAACAATGTGTCTTTTACTTCACTTGATAGTTATGTGAAGTGGGTTGGTCTGACGCATAAAGTTCCAAATGAAACACAGAAAATTCAGGTTGTAACAGGACAAATGTGGAAAAGTTAATGTTCTTAGGCAAAGTATGCAGTTTTCTTCAGGTTTTTTTCTTTCCTCATATTCCATGTTGTACAAGAGCTCTTTTTTATTTGTTTTTATTCATTACATTCTGTTTTGTGTTCAGTCTTTCTTCTCTTCCTTTTTCTTTTTCCCTCTATGTTTCATTATTTCTAGTTTCCACATTTCCTCCCCCACAGCCCTCTTCTCTCTAGTCTTTCTCCCCTCTCATCTCCTCCCTTCGTTCCCCCTATCTCGCCCATTCTTTATGGTTTGAAGGCTCATTTGTTAAGAGGAGTTAACACACTCTCACTCTCCTACGAGCTTCCTCCTGTCTCTTTTTTGTGAGCTTTGGAAATATAATTTTCAATTTTTAATTTGATTCATTTAGATTTGACCATTAATCAGTGCTGAGAGAGAGTTAATTTGGTGGAAAATAGATGAGGTAGTTAGAAGGGACACTTTATGAAGTGAATTCAGGGACTTTTAGGTGCAGGAGTAGGAGAGAGAATTGAAAGTTGGAATGTAAAAGAAAGTATTCAAAAATCATGCGAGTATATTGTGCTGAAAGGCTTAACTCTTTATTAGAGAGTTGAAGTGAAAAGTTCCTTATCTGATTTATGAGACCAACACTTCATGATTTACAGCCTAGGGCAAATGGGGGATCTTCTAGAAACCTTAAAAAATTTAATGCCACAACAAAAATACCTTGATTAATGACAAATGATATGATATTCCACCAAGTTCTTTGCAAAACGTAAAACTGAATAATTTATTTAGATATTGCTGATTGAAATTTGGAATAATATTCCAGATTGAGTCATCTTGATATATTATTTTAACATATAGTCCTATTTAAAGATATTCATACAAAAAAGGAACCAATTATAAGAGTCCACATGATCTATTATTAATTAATACAGTATTTAGTGAATAAGTTAAATAGGTTAAATAGATTTATTTGTAGACACTGGTATTTTTGTGGGTTTTCTTATCACACAGGTAACATTACAGCAGCTGTTTTCTTTTTTTTAATTCTATTTCTGTTTTGATGTCATGCTGCCTTTTAATTTTGTGGCCATGCTGGTGGTGTCACGATTGTTGTTTTAGGGGAACCCTGCCGTTTTTTGTGCTGATTTTAAACTGAGCATTTTTCTTCAGATCAGTGTCGGTTTAATGATAGCTTGAGCCAGAAATTTTAATTGCACTTCATTTTATTGTCCCTTACCATTTCTACGTCTGCTTTTCCATTTGCTCTCCCTTCTCAGGAACACCAGTGACCCAAGTGCTTTGTGAGCGTGCTTCTTGTCAGGGCTTACAAACACAACACGGCGGTGTGGGTTACAGAAATATAGATGTAGTTTTAGTGTGTATCTGAGATGAAAAAGCACAGAATAGGTGTTTGAGTAGGGGTGTACCTCCCAGTGTTAAGAGTCTCTTGACCGTTTGCTGACACTGGGCCCCCTGCTGTACCTGGACTGTCAGTCCTTCTGTCCCCCTATCTCTGCCTCAAGCAGTTGCATACATGAACACACACACGCACACACACACCGTTGAGTTAATGAGTGCCTACGCCATTCAGAAAGGATTGTGTGCAGTTTAAATATTCTAAATATAAAGCATATCTATAAGTACTCGCAGGCCTGGTTTATCCTTCGTGATATTTTTCCTTTTCTGGCAATTGAAATCTTCATGTTAAACCTCTCTGTTGTTTTGAATGTGGTCAGCATATTTTCCAAATGATTTAGATCTCTGTGAGCGATCAAATCTTTCTTGCTTTCCTGTATAGAGTTAAAAAACAGTGAAATAATTTAAATGTGCAATGTCTCAAAGAAAGTCTTTCCAAGTGTTGCTGTTTATTAGTAAAACATACGTTTTTTTGTCGCATAATAAAGGTAGTACTATTCTCAGCATATTTTAGAGACCACTTTTTGAAATTGCTACCAATTGCATGTCAAAAATGAAGAAAAATCAGAGATTTTTGTCTATGTACATACTGTGTGCACAATTATTAGACAGATGCCATTTTATCAGTTATTTAGAGTGCTTTAAGTAAATTCAAAATAATAATTAACTTTACTTAAAAAAAAGGGGCAACAAACAGCTTTAACATAAATGTCACCATTCGACACCCAGTACCAGATTATAGCTTTTAGCTAATTCACATCTTCGGTCCTATAGCAGGTCGAGATAAGTAAAGAAAGTCTAGAATTTTAGATTAGAATTGTCAATAAAACACACACAGCGGCCATAATGGACTAGAACAAACCTCAGACCTTAAAATATAAGTAAGGGTGAGGTTTGGGCTTTTTTATAAAATCCGTGTATGCACCGTTATTGGGCAACTGTAGAGGGCAGAATTATTATGCAAATAAATTAAAGATTAAAATTTTCCCATTTGACTTTTTATTTTCACCGGGTAATGTGAACATTTTCATAAATGTTCACCTTTTAAAATTTGCAACTAAACTGACTTGTCAAGCTACAAATCAATGACCTAACCTCTTTCAATAACAGCAACAAACTTCCCATCCATGAAATGCGTCAGTTTTTTAAACTACTGATGATCAAATTTTTCTTGCATCAACTGCAGGTGTCTCCCAGACACTGTTCAGAGAGCTGGGCTGTTCTCATTCCCTTTTAAATGTCCTGTTTAAGAAAGGTCCATACGTTGTTATCAGGGTTTAGGTCAGTTGAGGAAGGAGGCCATGTCATTAGTCTTTCATCTATAAGCCCTTTCCTGGATAGCAAAAATACCTAATGTCTAACACTTTAATTATACGCATTTTGATATCTGGTGTTAATGTTTATAGGCTACACAGCCGCTCATTAGAAAAATACACTCTTCCTGTGACACTTAAACCCAATAAGCTTTTAAGTTTATACAGCTTGCAGTTGGAAAATATGTTTATGGCTGGCCATAATTATACATTTCATAAAATTTAGTTGCTTTATTTAAAAGTTGATGTGCATGGTTTTGGTTTTAATTGCAAATTTGTCCATCTTTAAAGTGCCATCAACGCTTTCACATTTGTTTAGCATAAAGCAAATTTTTTTAAGGTATTAGGATAAAAACAATTATGAACAAATATTTAATCTCTCTCCCCCAACCCAAGTTACTTGCTTTCATTTTCACTGGTACAAAAGTACAAAAGTATTTCTGTGTGGTTTCAAAACTTTCAGAGTGTTTCAGGCCTGCTCTTCTCTCCTTTCTGCTGCTATCGTCTTCAGTCTTTCCCTCTCCTCCTCTAAAGCACATAACACCTCTGTCTTCCTTATCCACCTTTAAGTGGTAACCACGGTAACATCCAATCCCTTGAGGGATAGGCCTAATTCAATTAGGACTCCTTTGTGTCAATTAATTAACGAGACAGAGAGGGAGACAGCAATCGGGAGGCAGAGATTGGGCAACAAGAAGCCAGAAAACCAGAGAAACAATGTGGGAAAGACTGGAACTAAAGTAGTGTCTCTGCAGCTTTCAGTCGATCCTAAAAGTCCAAAAAAAGTTTAGAAAAAATAGAAAAACACATACCAATGAGTAAATAAGTTTATTAACAAGCAAAAAACTACACATACTTAAGTGGAGATGTCTGCTTTCACATGTTTTGTCTTTGAGTTAGAATGTGCTTAAAACCATGACGTGTTTATTATTTATTATCAGTGTCTCTTTTGCCTTCACAAAAATAATACTTGTTTTCTTTCTTTGATATGTCTTCCAGGTGTTCGTCTGGACAGGGTTCGCGGTGGAAGACAAAAATACAAACGCCGAATAGATGCAGACAACAGCCCGTACCTGAACCCACAGCTGGCTTTGCCCCCAAAAAAGCCATGTAAGAAAACAGACTTTCACACACATTTCAGATCTAACAACTGTGTGTAATCTGTGTCAGAATGTTGAACTGTCTTAACCTGCAAATAGAAAGTCGGACAATAAGATCATTACAAGTGAGAGCTCGCACACAAACACAGGTTGTAAAAAAAACCCAGCTGTTTGGAACAATGCTTATCTCTGTTTTTTTTCTACTCCTATCTTTTCAGATCATTTCCTTTTATAAATATATTAATTTAACTTCTGTTGGATTGGCTGCTTTTTCAGAGAATAAAAACCAAAGCACGGCGAGTGAACACCTAGCAAGCGAGAGTGAGTGAGAGTGACAGGGACAGGTAGAGACGCGGGGAGATTAAGCCTAAATGAGAGTGTTTCTCAGACAGAGAGAGAAGGAGGAACAGGGAGGGTGGGCAGGAGAACAGCCGTAACCCTAATCCGGATTAAATCCAATCTGGCAACCACATCAAACTAGAGTTAGCTCTCTAGCTAACCGTCTGCTTGTACACACAACATACACACACATGCTGTGCAGATTGAGCGGTGTTTAGCAGCTTGCTCCCCAAAGCCCATTTTGCCTAAAGCTGAAGCATATTCTGCTCTAGGCCAATATGCTGAATGGCTGCACGACAGATTATTGGGACTTCTGCAACACTAATTATTGAAATGATGGAATAAACTGATTTTGCGTACACTGTGTTTATGTTGGCATGCCAAGAGGATGAGTGTGTCCTACCACGCAACATAAACTTTATGTTTAGTCTTGTTAATATAGCAAAAGGTTGTCCTTTGTAATAGAGGACAAATCCAAATATTCCTCCTATCTCTATTTTCTGTTAAATAGCTACTTTTATTTCTGTCACACACGAAATCCTCCTGCATCTCTGTCATCCTCACAGACAGGAACACTCACACAGCCTACCTGTCTGTAGCCCAATCCCTAGCCTCACCGTCCCAATTGATTGTTTGAGAACAGAACAATAGCCCAGGGTTTGGAAATGGGCTTCCATTGATTCTAATTAGGGAAACATTAAATAAGATTTACTCTCAGGTACTGCAGTGTGACTCGGAGTGGTGAGGCTCAAATGACCCCAGAGTTGGACCGTGCGTGTGTGGATACACACATTTCATTTGTGTGAATATAAAAGATTTGGGGGTGGTGGACTGTGTTAAATCAATACACAGCTTATCCTCACAACTCTGTTTCACTCCCTCTTGTTTATATCTGCCTAGTTATCACATCTCTAGACGCTTCCTGTCCGTCTTTTACAATCAGTCTGTGGCTCTTTTTCTACCTGTCTTTGCCTGTTTTTTCATCCCTAATCTCCTCCCCCCATCTTTTTCAATCTTTCTCTCTGCTCTTGCTCTTCCATCGTGCACCAACATCCCCATGCTTGATTAGTCTGTGGATTAATTTGGAAGTAGGATATCAGTCTGCTACTAATGGGCCATAGAGGTCTCATCACCACATGTCACTGTGGCCAGCAGAGCTGTTTAGCTTTCAGAGTTATCCTTTCTCTCTATACGCACCGGTAAAGTAAATCTCTGTATGGCTACGATGCAAAACGCAAATATTTATGATAACTTAAATTGTTTGTTGTAATCATCTTTAAACTCATAGTCTTTTGATGAATGTTTTAGTTTTTGGTACTTGCATTTTTATGTTTGACCCCATCAATAATATTTTTTATTTTGTTTTTAATAGGGCACACTATGAGCCAGTTGTGACATTTTTTATCCACATCTTGTGTTTCATGCCAAGTCCTTTATCTCTACATGTACAGTTATGTTGTTTTTTGTCACTTTTAAAGATTTGAGATTTTCAAACTCATTATAATGCCAGAAAAAATTGTCTTAGTCGTTTAAAAAGCTGTTTTTTGTCACAATTTCACTTATTAATGAAAAAAAGCTATCCAGCCAATCCAATCCTATTTGAAAATACAATTGGCCTCTTTATTAAATCACAAATAAACTGTCAGCAACCACGTTTCTGTTTGGATTTTATTAACCACACCAAGGGCTTATTACTGCCTGACCTGTAGAAACAAGAAACTGCTTAAAAAGAACAGGAAGGAGGTTAAAATATATTTAAAAAAAGAAATATTTGGAAGCTTTGCATGTTGTTGCATTTGGCATAAAACCATCATTTCAAAATAAGAAAATCCTAAAACTGTCAAGCATGGTAGTGGTAGTCTGACGGTCTTGGGCTGCCTTGCTGATTCAGAACCTGGAAGAATTGCAGATGTTGATGGAGCCATGAATTTCACTCTCTATTAGTAAATCCAAACAGAGAATGTCCATCAGTTCATGACCTTGAACCCAGGGATTCTTGTTTTTGCTGTCACCTCTGAATTTCAAAAAAGAAACAGAATCAAAATCAAGTCCTGAGAATCAAACTCAGGACTTGTACCTGAAATAGAATCTTCCCAGGACATTATACTGATAAACTTGGCCATTGGCTGATAAACTTGTTTGGATGGCTTTTTTTCCCTAATAAATGAAATCCTCATCTGAAAACTGCATTTTGTATTTATTAAGACTGATGATCTGAGGTTGTTAATTTTACACAAAAAACCTGTATTAAGTCACAGCAGTTGTATTTAATCAGGTGTTTCATTAGAGACTGTGCATTGACCTTTCACATTTTTGCACCTGAATGGTGTGGAACAGCTTTTACCCTTCTCAGACAAAAATTTCACTATCTCTCTGTCTCTGTGTCTGTCTCCTTGTCTGGTGGTCATGTCAGTTGCCTTTGGCTGCCTTGCAGATAACAAAATCGTCTCTCACCTCTTGGTGGCTGAGCCAGAAAAGATTTACGCCATGCCTGACCCAACCGTACCGGACAGCGACATCAAGGCCCTCACCACGCTGTGTGACCTGGCGGACAGAGAACTGGTGGTCAACATTGGTTGGGCCAAACACATCCCAGGTAGGGATTCCGATTTAATTCCCAATTTGAATCAATTCACTTTTTTGTCACAGCCACACCCACAGATAAAGAAATGCAAATACGTTGTTCGATTTGGGGGAAGGGTCTATCTTGAAACCAAATGGTATGTAGAACAGATGGATGGATGATTAGCAATGACAGAAACTAAGATTGAAACACTTAAATGTTGTATTTCAGATAAATAGATAGATAGATATTTTACAGTGTATCTCATCTATTTCTACCTACAGAGGAAAGAAGAACTCAATCTAATCCTTTTAAGCCAACCTATAACCCCTTTTCTCCCTTAATCTCTCTTGATCTGCAATACAAGATGAAAGGAATTACCATAATGGCAGAACAAAAAATATGATCTTAGGAAAAAAAGAGGACGGAAGTAACAAAAAAGCAGCAAAGTGCCCAAACTGGTTTGGCCGTTTGTAAGCGATCCTGCATAGAAGAGCAGCATATCAGATTAACAGATTAGCAGAAGGTTTTGACCTTTTGTCAGATAAAAATAATTACAGAATAAAGGAAAAGAAAAGGAAAATACTGCCCCGCTTTGCTACAGTAGAACAGCATAGCAGGGCTGTAAAGCACAGGGGAAAATACCAGATTAGAGACATAAATATTATTTAGTCATGCTGCGTAAATCTATACCAATAAAGCTGGTGGCGTTGGATAACAGGGTCCATGAATGATACGTATATGATATCAATAATGCGAAAATAACAGTGAAAAGGAAAAATCGAGATGAATTGAGTGGGAGAGATAGGAATACACATTGCCCCTAGTAAGTGTATTGATCTCCGAGCTGCCATATGGACAATAAGCAGACATACATATTGATCCATAAACTAAGAATAACACTAAGAATGGGTTTTTCTCTTTTTAGGATAATATACCATATTTCCCATACTTATCTCTTTTCCGATGTTTCTCACAATTTCCTGTTCTCCTCTGGTTTCTTTTTTTACTCTTTACTTCCATCCTGCTGAGTTTATGACTTGCTTTCAGGTTTAGTGCCTTATAAAACGTCTCACATCATTGCAGATTATAATCACAAACATCTAAACATGTTTTGGTGGAATTGTGTGCGAGATTAACGCAAATAAGCCGCAATAGGGAAATGAAAAATCAGATATTTAATTTTCACTTTTTTTTTTACAAATAAAAATGTGAAAAATATGACATGCATTTATATTTAGCCCCTGTTTTTCTGTTACTCAATTGCCTTTAATCCTATATAATAAATAGAGTTCACCGTAATCACAGTATAACTACTCCAGGTTTGTTAGTGAACAAAAAGCATTAGAAAAATGTAACTTAATGGTGTAATAAGATGGTGGCGGCATCATGCTGTGGGGGTGCTTTATTTCAGCAAGGATAGGAATGCTATTTAAAGTTAATTGGAAGACAGAAATAAAAGATGTGCAACAGAAAAGTTGCAAGAGACTTGGGACCAGAGTGGAGGTTCATACAGTCATACAGTAAGCAATGCAATGTACAATGGAATAGTTTGGATTCAAGCATATTCACACATCAGAATGGCTCAAAGTTCAGACCTAGATTAAATCCAGTACCATATATTTTGGGAAAAAATAGGCAAAAAAAATGATAGTCTCTGTATGTGTAGAGCAGTTTAATTCCAGCAAAATCTTAGTTCTACAATATATTGGCTCAGGATGGCTGAATTGAAATGCCCACCACACTTCATATTTTTTAGCGGTAAAATGATATAGCCCTTTTACATAGATTTCCGGTTATGCTATACTTTGTTTTGATCTGTTACTTAGCCTTAAATTAAATAAATCAAATTTGGTATTTTATTAGTTAGAAGGTGACAAAACAGGATAAAAGTTCAATACCTTTGGGAGATTCTGTATACTCATAACACATACTTATCCATGTGTTATCTAATATACTTGGTTTGCACCTTTTCTTTTCTTTACTGTTTTTAAAAGTAAGCAGGCCAAGTTACACAGGTTATCTGATGAGCGTTGTATCTGTGCGTGTGTGTGTGTGCGTGTGTGTGTGTGTGTGCGAGCATCTTTCCGTAAAAAGGGAGTGAAGCGCAACGATTGCTTGGAGGAGGAGAGAAGATGGTGTGATTAGATGAACGAGGAAGGCAATCCACTGCTCTGAGAGAAAGATAGAACTCTTCATCTTCCAAGTGTGTGCGTGCGTGTGTGTGTGAGTGATATGAGCATCTTATGAAATCCTCACTGTTTACAGCACTGAACAGTGATGTCCTCACAGAGCATGATCTACTGTTCACTCACAGTGTAGAGGATTGTCAGAAAGAAATACACCTCCTCAACATTCTTTATCAGTTCCTGACATGCACACACACTCACTCCCGCACGCACCCAGAACAAGAACAGAAAAGGATAGACCTTTTCTGTTAACCTGTTAGCAGCCATCTTGTTTCACATCTTGTCGGGCGCGCGTGCGTGCTAGAGACGACTGTGTTTCGAGTGTGTGCACGTACACAAGCCTTTGCTCGCCATGGTACAGTAATTTTTTTAATCAAATTGATGGAGAGAGACTGAGAGACAAAGGCAAAAAAAGACAGCGGCAGAGAGAGGGGAGGCGAAGCCAATTTATGTTTCATGATATGGCTGCGCAGCGCTGCACATACACACATGCACATTCGCGCTACGTGCACACAAAGGCTCCTAACAGTGGTAACAACGTGTCAAGGCGAGCGCCAGGCAGCTAATTTGAAGTCATTAGATGTCTGCCGTACTGGCAACAATTTGTTACGCTCTCACACGCACAAACACACAGGCAAAAAAAACACATCACAAACACACACTGAGTTAAGAGCCGTCTGCGGATAGCGAGGAGCCTAAATTGTAAACTAATTTAAACATCACTCAGCGTTAGAGAGGCTGCCTGCAAGACAGGCCCCCGGATAACAAGACCAGAGCTCTTGTGTGTCTGTGTGTGTGTTGCTGGTCATGTTTGACACACAGAATCGTCTCATCTAAGAGACTTTTGACATTATACAAATACACATATCCCTCTGATTGGTTATTTTATTCTAAGATATAAGTTTCTGTGTTCATTTTCAAACTGACATGGCCTTATGCAAACATCTGATATGTCATTAGGAAAGGAAAATGGGGTTTCAGCAGCAGTGTGTCTCCTCGTGTCCCAAAAGGAATCATACGCCTGTACTTTTAACACAAATACATAAGCACAGGTGAGCCTTTTGCTAATTCAAACTGAGAGAAGTCCATACACACACACTCACCTGTTCATAGCCTGTGCATGGAGCATGAAGAGTAAGCCGTCACACTCTGGGAATTGTGCTTATGTGGAAATATCAGAAGTTATTATTCAAAGGGCATGAAAGGCCTTACCGTCCAATAATATGGATTAGTGACGAGAAGATCTCATTTTAATAGCTCTCAAAGAGGCAACTCCAGATGCATATTAGGCTGCATGTCATGGTGAAGCGTGCATTCGTGTGTGTGTGTGTGAAGACCGGAGTGCAGTCAGGTGGGAAGAGGAGGAGAACAGCAAATATTTAAACAGAGGAGAATAAGAGAGTGAATTAAAGAAAGGAAAGGCCATTCAGAATGAGCCATTTATCTGTCAGTAGAATTAGTCTTTTCATCCTCTTTTCTCTTCTTTTACTCACTCTTTCTCTCCGCTTCCATAATAACTAAATGGCTACCAGGCAGTCATACTAGCAGCTCTTATCTAGACTTGTGGACACAAAAGAGAAAGACAGACAGGGCGAGCACTTGACTTGACGAAAGACCAAGGAATGAACAAATGAATGAATCAACGACTGAGAGCCGGAACCTATAACAGAGCCCTTTTTTTTTTTTTTTTTTTACCAGAACCAGGGGCCTTGCCATTAGTGTGTTTTTTTACAACCCCCTCCCATTTTCTTTTTTATTCAAGAAGAAATTGCTCTTGGGTCTCCCCCTATTCTTTTGCCTCCCTATCTCCTTTTACTTGCTCTGTCTTTTCTTACAGTCTTTCTCCCTCGCTGTTCCCCTTTCAATTTTGACACTCAGGATAAGCGGTCTATGTGTCGGCTGTAACGTGGCATGATTGAGTTGTAAAAAATGGGCAGTGGTAGGTGGAGGGGTGTCACCATTGGTCCAGCCATTTCATCAGTCTCTGTGGAGATGTGGGCTACCGATTGGAGTGGTGGAGGTGGTGATGGAATGAGGAGGGAGGGAGGAAATCAACTATGTTATGTCTGCACACATCATGCATTACCATATAAAAAGTAACCGAAGAGACAGTAGTTGAATTCAGAAAAGTAACTTTTTTATAATTATGTATTTAATTGTGTAGGTAACATAATTTGTTGACACCCTTTAATTTCCTGCTCTCTTTTTGAAGCACTTTGTGATTTTTATTTATGAAATGTGCCGAATAAATAAAATGTAGTTTCTTGTATAAGCATTAACTGAAGTGATCTAGTACATCAATTACACTAAAGCGCTCTCAAAATCCTCCCAAACAGACAGGAACTACTATAAATCAAAAAACAATGATCTTCCAACTCACATGTGACCTTTTTCTTTATTTTGCTTTCTCTGTCTCTATCTTATTTTTCTTTATGGCCTGAAATAACCTTCCATTTGCTCTAACTCCATGGTATCTTCAACCTTTTCATTATTGAGTCAACCTCGACTCTCAACCTCCGTCTCCTCCCACACTCTATTCACATAGTCCCTGTCAACTAGCCTATTGTTTCATTGCTCAAATCAGTTTTTTAGTTATTTTGTTGCATAAAAAAGGCTCTTGAATGTGAAGCATTCAGATCAATTGCTTATCAATCAGAACACTAAAAGAAATATTTCTCGGCCCCAAAAGGAAAACTTCACACCCAGAGTCTTTCATTTTTGTCTTATTTTTTTATGTGTGTTTTCTTACATTCAAACAGTTTAGAAATGGTTGTCAAATAGAGAATTAGTTTGTCAAGTAAATGCAACCCAGCTAAACATTTCTAAAGGGTTAGAGTTAGGGTAGGTGTGTGAATTAAATTCAATAACCCTAATTTAGAATGAGAATTACTGCACTTTTTACCAATTCAGATATACAGTAGACACTGTAGCCAAGCGACACACATACAAACTGTTGCACATGTTCAAGACTTTGATACTCCAGCTGACATAATTAACACTGGAACACATCACAACAAGCTGCAGAAGGTACTTTCTATGATCCCCCCAGGCTTCTTTTAAACTCAGCAAAGCATCAGTAAAAAAATTAATGAAATCACCAGAAACAGGAAATACAGCACTCTCACTTTCCTATTCCATTTGGCAACTAAATTGGAACAAAACTTCTTAAACTGAACAATTATTTCTTTCTTCAAGTCTTAATTGCCTCCATTTCTTTCTTTGTTGCTATACCTTTTCCAGTTCATCTTTTAATGTGCCCCCTCTCAAAGCTATTAGGTAGTTTAATAAAATGTCATGAAAACACACAGGGTTAAATATGTCAATAGAAACTCTCACACACTCACACCCACCCACGCATTTGCCCTCATTCTGTCTACAAATGCTGGTTCACTTTGACAGTGACAGCATTTAGGCACCTTCTTAACCCAAAAGAAAACTGACAAAATCCTGAAAAAGTTCAAATGTACACATTGAGTTAAAGCTACCTAGTTACATACATTGTATAAAACGACACATAACCATTTTTTCGCCATCTGTAGTTGTATAAAGTGAAACATTATACAAGGAATGTTAAGTCAGTTAGGAATATGAAAATAATTCATGTTTGCTAAATGGGTTTCTTCACAACATTTCAATTAACTGGTACACATGTGGATGTATTTTAAGGGGCACCTTAAACACAGCTTTGTGTGACATCATGGAAACAACAAAAAAACATGACAAGATTTAAAAGAGAACTGTCAACTTCTAAAAGTCTGGTTTGTCCTGCACTTTCCGGTTTCCTGTCACGCCCTTTTCTTCAGATAGTTCTGTGTAGATAAAAACATCATGAGTATATCTGGTGTCTTTATCCACAGTGAAATCAGACTTTGTTTTGCCTTGTTGCTGAAAATGTGCTATATAAATGAAATTACCTTTACTTTCAGTTTTGATATGCACTGAAAAGCCACAAGGCAAGGAACAAAAGCTTAATTTTTTTTAAGTTTCCATCAGACTGATTACACTAGAATTGGAAGTTTTGGGCCACAGTGACCCTTTAAACTGGGACGCTTACAAGCCTGAGAACACAACCCAACTGTGGATTATGGTGGTAGTAGCATCGTGTTTTGTGGGACTTTTGCTGAAGGAGGGACAGGTGTGCTTCACAAAATAGATGGCATTATGAGGAAAAAACATTGTGTAAACACTGAAGCAACATCTTAAGGTTTTGAAGCTTTTACACAGAGATCTAACAAATGGACAGTAATCCAGCAAGATGACAGTAAAGTCAATGTTTTGGAGTTTCCATCAGAAAGCTCTGATCTTAGTCCATAGAAAATAGCAAAATAACCTACAAGCCTGATTCACTTATAGTATTGTCAGGAGGAACGGGAATTTCTTTTGGTAATCCTGACTATGCTAACACAGGAAAAAAATATTGTGATGTAGTGTCAGAAAGTGGGGGAAAATCAACCATTTTGTCTTTTTACAAGGTGTATTAAAATATTTCTTTTCAATTGTATATTTGCACAGAAAACACAGTTAATATTTCTTGAGAAACTTGAATTATATCAATAAACATTTTAGATTTAGAAGATAAAAGCATCGTGGCTTGAGTTGGGTTCTTCTTCTTTGATGTGGTATAATCGACTGCCATTCCCATACTGTAATGACGTCTAACTTAATCTGACTTTATTGGAATCTGATTTGCATTTGGAATCCCAATCTGATTTAGTTAATGGGCCTTGGTAGATTTCGATGGCTATCTGCAAGCTTGTGCTTCAAGTCTCTGTTGATTTTCCTTCAGCGCTGTTCACTGTGTTTGATTTCCATTTCTGCTCATCCCCAAGGTTTAATATGTGTCTGTTTGCTTGTGTGAGAGATTGTTTGTCTGTTTTATTGTTCACATCCATGCAAAAGAGATATCTTATTTTCCTTTGCACCACCATGAATTCCTCTTGCAGTACAAACAAACACATCCTTGTTTGCAGATGAAAACAAATATTGATGGAATCAAATTAGGGAAAGAATATTTGATATTTGATTCTAATGTTTGGATTAAATTGGACTACTTTTATTAGATTAAGGCAGAAGCATCACCATTATGAGAAAATGAAGGCGCTTTCTTGACTGTGCCTTGCTTTTTTTATCTTCCAGCAAGACCAAGGAACACCCTCTCTTACTTTTTGACAAATGCATATCATATATAACATATGAACATATCTTTTGTATGTTTCTGTGTCTTTCGTATCAAGATAATTTCAAGATTCTTGACTGTCTTAATATGTCTTACTTCAAGTAGCGGAAAAAATTGGCAAACTTATTCGTATTCGTAACCTTTGTCTAAAAGAATTCAACTATTTTTAAACTGTCTTTACAAACAAAAATCTGAAAAGTGTGGCATGCACTTGTATTCAGCTCCCTTTACTCAACTTTACTTCAATGAACTTCCTTTGGACTAATCGCTTCCAAAAGCCATTTATGTCACAAATGTAAATTTGTGACCTTTGTGATTTCTATTTTTGTGTTATTTACTTGTATTTCAATATTTTTATTTATTTCTTATATGAACTTTTTTGTGTCTTTAGTAAATGAAATGACGATGATCATTTTAGCTGAGTATAAGCACAGCTGTTTTCTGAATGCTCCAGAGGTGTGTTCAAGAACATCTGTGAACAAATCACTTCATGAAAACCAAGGAACATAGCAGACGGGTCAGGGATAAAGTTGTAGATAAGCATGTGGAAGAAGGACTTCTGGTCAGATAAGATAAAAAAAAAAGTTTTCGCCTGCATATAAGGAAAACACTTTGTGTGGCAGAAAACTAAGACTTCCTATCATCCAAAACAAACTCTACACTCTTTGAAATATGGTGGTGGACAATTAGTTTTTGGCATTAAGTTTGACAGAACTCGTACTAATTTGCAAAGTTAATTTAGCAAAAATATCTGTCTCTAAATATTTAAAGCTGATACAGATATACCCCAGACTTGTGACTGTAAATGCTTTGAATGATGGTTCCACAAAGTACCAACTCAGAGGGAATGAATACAAACACACATTTATTTTTTTTTACATTTTTATTTGTAAAAAAAAAAAAATAAACAAATAAATAAAGCAACCCATGAAAATTTTTTTCTTATCAAGAGAAAAAAGTATTTGCAAAATTGTTCCTCTGCATTGTTTTGTAATCTAATGTTTCTTTTTCAAGTAATTACATTTGTTTTTCAGTCTATGAAAGACTCTCCGCAATCTGACAATCCTGACTTATCTATGTCAGCTATTCTCTGCCTCCTTTCCACACAAATTTCTAATAATGTTATACATGTTTCTGTTAAGAAGCACTTTAAAAACACACACATCCAAAGACGTCACTGTACTTACATACACAGACTCACACAGTTTTATATGTCAAACCAGACAAGCAGTAACAAATAAATCAACAGACCATCTGAGCCCATCATCATCTAAGTCATTATGAGCAAACAGTCAGTTTTTACTACTTTCAATTTGCTTCTGTGTTTGTGAGTTTTTGTCTGTGTGTTTGTGTAGTTGTGCAGGTGTCCTAGACGGAAAAAGAGAGAAATGATGTGATATGATGATATGCTGGCGGGGCATAAAGATAGATGATCATAATTACGCACAGGCCAAACTCCATTTCAAATCATCATCATCCTGGTCTATCTGTTGGAGTGCACACACACATACACACCAAGAGCTCACGCAGAGATTCATCCACCTCAACACACACACGCATATCACACACCTAAGGTATGCATACTGCAAATCTAGCGGAAGGAGGGACAGGCTTGTCATGGCTTCACATTATTTTATCTCGGTTCATGCAAAGTTCACAGACAGGCATGAAATGGTTATTCTTCCTCTGCCTCACTACTCTATCCTTCTATTTATTCCTTTTTCACTTTTTGTTCCTCCATAGTCCACTTCATTTTACTCTCCTGTAGCTTTTCCTTCTCGCTGATCTTTTCTATTCTGCTTTTCCTTTTTCCTACTTTTTCTCCCCCTCTCCCTCTCTTCACCCTTTTTAAATAACATACAAGAGGGTTTCCATAAGGACATTAGCAGATGGGAAAATAGGTTTGATGTATGAGAGTCACCAGCTGAAAACAATGTAACAAGTGCAAACATTTCGTAGACAAGCAAATGAAACCATCTGCAAGCTAACAGCAGTGTAGGACTGCACATTCTTTCATAGATAGTTGTCTTTTTAGAAACTGGACTAAATACAGATGTACCTGACTGCCTGCCTTTACTCACATCATGTAATTCCTGCAAGAGTTTGCCACTTTTCACCTGCTGTGTAAGAAATGGCTGTGACTTCTCCTCCCTTTGGTTTACAGGGCACCCAAAGTAAATACAAACACACACACGTACATGCCCACAGTAGTAATAATATGTGTATTTTTGTGTCTGCTTAATCTTGATGGGATGTTTCATCTGCAGGCTGCCATCACAGCTGGCTGCCTTATTGTCTGGGTCAGACTGATGGGCTTCTGTTAAGTGCCTATGAGTTGGTGCAGGTGTGTGGGTGTGCGTTTGTGTGTCATTTTTCCAGTTTATATGTTTTGGATTTTTTAATACTGTTAGTCTTCATGTATCCTTGTACATTAGCACATAACTACTTGTCCTCTAATATAAAAGGTAGTTTTCTCCTTGTTGTCTGACCACTATATTTTCACATTGGAGTATGTATGTGCATTGTGTGTGAGTTGTCTATCAAGCCACACACACAGCCGAACCAAGCCATTGGCTTGGTTGCTGATGATGACATATGAGTTCCTGGCCTTGGTAATGGCTGTTAAATCTCATAATTACACGCTTCTTTATTGCAATGCATAATGACCCCACAGCACTATTGGACAATTAATTAAGATTTTCAGCCCAGGCTTTTTCAGGCCCAGATGAGGAGCTGGAATGAGGTCTAATGTTCTTGTCTTCAAGCAACGACATTAAGACATGGTGCTTCAGGAAAGGAGGCTCTGTGTGGATTCGTTTTTATCTCTGCCGCTGTGTCCCTCTGTTTATGTCTTTCACTCCCTTCCCTTCCTCTTTTCTGCATCGCATCAGTGGTTGAAGCCTATCCTCTAGCTGACTGGGTTCTCAATGGTGATTTTGGCAAACATATCTCTAATCTGTGAATGGTAAATTAATCCCTGTGGAGTTTCAGTGGTGCTCCCTTTATGGAAGCTACGGGGGATTAGACAGATAGAATCAACACAGCCTCATAATCTCATATAGAGACACCAGGCCTGGATAAGGACCACTGGGTTTGTTTTAAAGCCACAATCAGTAAGATTTTGCTGATACACCAATTATGCCGGGGAGTACATCCTGTGACGTTATTTTTAAATACTTTTTTAATACATTTGTAACCAAAAAGCAATGTTAGATCTACTATAAAAGGCCAGATGCCCTGGATTCTTAAAAAGACGCATATGGATAATCTGTAATGAGATCTCCCAATTATACCTACTAGGCAAACCATTATGACCACTGGCAGGTAAGGTGCAAAATATAAATTCGTCACCATGACGTGTTATTGGGTGGGTTGAATTAGGCTGCAAGAGAATATTTTGTCCTCCCAAGTTTATGTAAAAATTTGAGCAATTTGACAAAAACCACATTCTGATTGCTGGACAATGAGGTCAGCATCCCCAAAATTGAAACTCTTGAGGAGTATTTTGATAACAGGTTAGTGATCAGAAAAACAGAAGTGGGCTCATCTGATGATGGATAAAGGGAGAAAAAGTTAGTTCATATACGTAGTTCAAAACAGACTTATAAACTACAATACCCCAATTTGCTGAATAATTTATTGCTGGTTCTGATAGGAGCATATCAGAATGTCACAGTTTGTGCATGGGGTTGTAAAGCAGCAGAACAGTCACGGTGCCCAGTCCATCCCTGGGAACCATGACTTGGGCTCCAGTTCCCAAGACCTCAATTCAGTCAGTGATGTTCTGGACAAACAGGTCCAATCTATGAAGGCCTAACTTTGCAACTTATAGGACTTAAAGGATCTGCTGCTATCATGTTTGTGCCAGATCCCACTGCACACCTTCAGAAGTGTACTGGAGCTTATGCCTTGATGACTCAGTGCTGTTTTTGCAGGAAAAGGTGGACCAACACCATAATAGGCAATCTGTCATAATGCTATACTTGGTTGGTGTCCTATCAGCATTGACGCTTGTTGCATTTTAAGTTTGTAATCATTAGTAATGACCAGCAGCATTACATGTGTTGTATATGTTTGTGAAAAAGGGACAGACAGAAAGAGTTACTTTGTAAGCTGCTCGGCTGTGTGTATACGCAGTTAATTCCCCAGACAGATTTGTGCACACACACACACACACACACACCCCAACACACCCCGAGTGGTCAATCCAGTCTGCATCAGCAATATATTGACGGAGGGAATGGCAGGATGCAAAGGTGGAGGATGAGGAAAAGGACGGATGATAGAAGTAAAGGAAAAAGTGAAAAGAGTATTAGTAGTGAAGGGCTGAAAAATAAGGTGTGAACTGCAGCAATATATTTATTTCAGTAAAAATCATTAAGTAGAACTGAAGGTTATCCCTGGAGCAGGTCTCTGGTCTCTATATGGAGTCAAAAAGACTTGGCCTCAGTGGAGCTTGCAGTGCTCATACACTTAACTACACACCCCCACACACTCCTTGACTCTGCCCTGGTGGAGCTAGAAGTAGGTAATTAAAATGTAAATATTGATATTTTATTATTTGAAATGGCTCCACTGCGATGCTCTTAATGTCACTCCATCTGTCGTCTCCACGGAGACTTGGGGTTGCCCTGGACGACCTCAACGACCAGCTGCCCCCACCCAAGCAACCCCACAACGGCAACAGCTAGCGCACTAGACAACGCCTTCGTGTTGAGACAATATCATTTTGGGTCTAATTAAGTGTTAAATATTAGCACCCGCAACCACAGAGACAGCACACACACCAAACACACACACACTATGCCTCCTCTCTTCTACGTCTCTGTCTTTTACACACACACACACACGCACACGCCTACACACTTACAGAGCACTCATCTTCACTACAGCAATGGGAAGATTTTAAGTGTTAATCTTGCAGTGCTGCTGATGGTGTCTAATGTATGCAATTAACAGTCAGGCAGGGCTGAGGGTTTGGTAATTAGCTGGCTGTTCACACTGATTAGAGGCTACCGCAGCCCTATGACTGCTCTGCTCTCCCCCAGGCCGCATGGAGGAAAGGGGGGTTGGTGAAGAAAAGAGAGCTCAAGGGGGGAAGGGGGAAGAAAGATATTTTAACCAAGAATGTTTGAGAGGATGAGGATCCAGGTGTATAATTGTGTTTGTAATGTATCTTTAGTAAATGCGACTAAATTGAAAAGAAAATACAGTTTTAAAATCAGTGCTATAACCAAATAAAGTAATTTATTAATTTTCCTGTGGTTTACTATTTAATATCAACACAAAAAGATTATGAAATAGTCTTCAGCAAAAGTTACAAACAGTTTATACACAAAGGCCTGTCATCAGTATACTTAAATTTAGTTGTCATGAAATAATCATAAAGATGACTGTGATTGTATGTGAGGTTAGAGGCTCCTTTTTTGACAGGGTTGAAAAAGTAGCTCGTACTTCAGAGAAGACATTTTTTTTATTGTAAGAAAGCCGTTTGTCACAGTGTGTAAAAAGGTTATAAATGTGTCCAACAGTCAATGGTTGACAGCAACCAAACTCATTCAAAGTAAAACATTTGACCCTTAACTTAATATATTATTTCTGACTTTTATCATTGTGTCTGATCTTCATATTCTTAACCATAAGAAAGGAAAAGCAAAGTAAAAACATGAAGAATGAAACAGTGGAAAACATCAGTGAATATTAGCATTAGGCAAACAGCTTCCAATTATTTCAAATAGAATCACTTCCTGTTTTATTTATTCAGACACTCAACAATAAATGCCAACCTGTTTCTGCGCGTCTTCGTTGAAGATGAAGGTATGTTTCTATTTTTGGTGGGAAGAAAATTTGACCTAATTTTGAAATAATTCACAGCAGTTCATATGTTTTTTTCACATGTTGAACTAAATAAAAAGGTCAAACTAAGAAATCCCACAAGTTCCAGTGTAACAGACTGTGTTTTGGATGTTCTTTGCTTTGATTTTAGTCAAACTCAGTTAAATATTAGTCACATGGGCTTTTAAAACATAAGCAAAATTTCTGTTTTTTTATTTTTCTATTTTGGCGGAGGATTCAATACAGCTGCCTCTATCAAGGAAGTTGAAGCACGTATTTGTTATCCAATCTGTCAGTTGTATTCACCAGGTCAGACCACAAATAACACTAAGAATCGGTTTCAGCCAGGAGAACTTTACAAGGATTTTGGCCATGAATGCTGAAACTTAACATATGATTTAGAAGTGTATGTCATGTCAACTCCAAACCCAATGTGTCTAAGAACCCACAATGTGTCAGCAGGCGTGTGTGTGTGTGTGTGTGGGTGTGTAAGAGAATGTGTATCCTGTGTGTATCTTTAAGCTCTTTTAAATTAACTGGTTTTCTGGGTAGATTTGTTTCCATCTCGTTGCGCATCTCTGTGTAATTGGGTCAGCTGGTGGATGTGTGTGTTTGGGTGTGTGAGTGCAAGACAGTTTGCGTTCTTCACATTTCTTGTGTGTATTGTTTCAGCCTGACCAAAGCCATCACAGGGGGCCCATGTTCATTTTGGCTGTCGTCTGTCCGTATGGTACGGAACAGTTTGAGATACAAACACACAAACATGAACACGCACACACACTCAGAGAGCACTACAAGGGAGCACTTGCATTGCCCAGCAGGAAACAATTTGCGCATGTTTAAACACAAACACATACAGACAGTGTAGTGAGAGCGAGCACTGGAGTTTCATGCCGTCACACAGTGTGCCTGCATGACAAAAGCACACACTGAGATACACACAGGGCACCGTTGAGCTGGTAACTGTTGGAAACTTCACGCATCCTCATGCAATCTCGGTCTCAGTGGGCCAGTAGACTTAAATCTGTCCCCTGCAGGACACAGTATGTGCACATGCTGAACATAGAACATTCCACTGTTGGAAATGAACAATGAGAAACAATCAAAGGAAATTCATTGAAACTCCATTGTTCTCATCTCCTCTTGTCTACCTACAGTATAAGAAGATCTGACACACTGAGTGTTTGGTTGCCTTTTTTTTTTAATAAAATTCTCATCTTTCCATTCAACTTCCCATGGATATAGCATGCTGTGAACATCCATCTTCTTTAGCAATAATGTTTAATGATTTTCAGATATTCAGAGAGGGACTCCTTTCAGAAAAAAAAAAAATTGTTTGATTTTCATGTGGACAAAGCGTTAATTTTTTTTGACACTTTTGTAGAGAAGTGAGACATCGTCATCTTTTTACGTTGTCATTAATGAGCGTAAGGTAATTATGCACGACGACACACTCCCTTGTGCCCTGATTTTGCTTACTGCATAAGCAGTTTCACAACGTTGTTTTACATTTCTGGGATGCAGCTTGAAGCAATTTAATTTCTTAAAACTTCAAGTCAGATAACTTTCCAAAAGAAATGTGGATTACAGCTGTCACATTGTTTAGGCTGACAATGGTTGCCCTGTAGACATGGTCAAATAAGTAGCAGCTATTTTAACAGAACGAACGGGTGGTCCCTGGCTTCATTATGACATAAATAACTGGGATATTTATGTCATTTATATTTTACGTATTTACAAGTAAAAATCCCTAATCGTCTTTCCATGCATCCATTGTCTTACGTTTATCGGGTCACATGGGCAACAGGTCCAGAACAGAAATCCAGACATGCCTCTCCCTCAGTGATAACACCAACCTCATACAATCACAGCGCTTGTCAATGAAATGTGTTTTAAAAAGTGAAGATAGGATAACATAAAAGATGGGCAACTTGTCAATCCTCAGATTACATTCAGAAGCTTTACAAAAACTTTACAACATTTTTTTTTTGTCTTGCTCATCAGTACCTCCTTTGTCCGTCTCTATATCTGTACGTATATGGCATTTGTCTAGCTGCAGTTCTTAACAAGACCTTAAGGAGTATCCAAGCCTTTGTTATCATCCCCTAACCTGAAGTGTTCCACTTTGGGCTTTGAAAACTGTAAAAAAGACTAAAAAAAAAACTTGTAAAGCCATCACATTTGGTGTCAACATATCAACATATTAACATATGCTAATCTTGGCAGCCCCTCACACTGTTGGGAATATAAACAAACCCAGTACTACCAACTTTTCAACTATTAATGTGAAAAATAAGCTTAACAAATTTTTATCCTCTGATGTAAGACAAAATATAGGTTTTTGATGTGTAGAAGATTCATACTCCAGTAAAACATATCACACTTATCTTGCCGCAGCAATGTTGGCCTATTTTATCTAACCTAAAGTCTCACAGTGGGATTAAGTTGGAAGTTGGCTCATTTTGATTAGATGTAGCCCAGCAGCACTGATTTGACCTGCTTCTCTGCTGGCAGCACATCGGCCATGTGCACACATTTTCACAAAATGTATGGTGTAGAGGTATTATCCACCATGGAGGACCATGACTAAACTATGCTTAAACCACTGAGACAAAACTGTCCAACTGATGTGCATCATAGAGTTGGTGAACAAATTTGGATGCCCTTTGACGGTCTGTATTTGTTTGTGTCTTTTTAATATCAGCTTCCAATTAACAATGTTGACAAATATTTACTAACATGAATAAACCATAAAAAATGAAGAAAAAAACTGTTTACATTTTTGACTTTGTAAATATATTTCTATAAAACATATGTCTTCTGCTTAATAATAAAATAGAATATTCTAACTTTTATTCCCATTGAAACTGGCTAACATTGCACACAACTATTTCTCTTCAAATGCACATAATGAAAACATTAATTAGTATTTTGTAATGCAATGCATTTTAGTTTGATATGCTAATCGCTACTGAACAATGAAGACCACGGTAAGATTAAAAAGACCTTTAAAAAGACGGATGCAGCAGTTTTGAGTTTTGAAATGAATTTCAAGAGGTCTCAAAAATATTTGGAAAATTTCCTTAGGCCAATATCAGAAAACCCATGTGGCTACAAGAAACGTATCACTTAAGGTGAGATGCTTTTTGTGTCCTAACTTTTTTTCAACCAAATTTTGTTGCAGCTGAATCTCTTTCTTTTCAACATACAAAATCGATTCAACATCGAGATGAGGACATTTATTAATAAAGACCTGGAGGATATCAACACCCTCTTGTTTTCTTTTCCTAAAAAAATAAAGGTCAAACTACTGACCTAGAAATTTGCTAGTTGTATTAAGTTGTATAATTGTGTGCAATGTTAATAACAGTGATCAAATCCCCACAATAACACCTGTTTCATTATTCTACACACACAGAGATACACACACAAATATATTTGTTGATGCAACAGTTATCACACACCAGCATAGCATGCTCATACATACACTGAATCGCATTTATGTGTTCATAAGCATCAATCGCTTCTCACTGGTTCCAGTTTGCCCTGTAACCACACAAAAACAAATATAGGGCTCCGAGATATGTGTGTTTGTGTGCATCTGCGAGGCAACTGGAGCGTGAGAGAGGGCTATCCTGTAGGTGTGTGTGTGTGTGTCTGAGCCCGGCTGTTGTGCGGTCTCCGGTGTAAACGTGCAGTCAGGACTCATTTGGCAGACAAACAGGCCGCAGGGTGGCTGGGGAATCAACGTGTGTTTCCTTGTGTGTGTGCGTGTTTGTTTTCATGTGGCTATCTGATGGAGAAAAGTGAAAAGAAAAGAGAAAGAGAGCACAAGAGCAAGCAGAGGAGGTTAAGTTTGCATGACTGCACTGTAGCCTCTTTCTGTCAGATGCCGTGTGGCACATGCGCAGAGAAACACACAGACACCCACATGCACACAGACCATTATGCACTTATGGTAAAAAATATACTAAAACTCATGAAAAGGCTCAAAACAAGCAACATTCCACGATTTCTGCTTCCAGACAGAACTATAATTGGCTGCTCTCAACAAACAGCCGCATAAACTTCTTGTAGATCTACACATTTCTGAGCAAATGTTTAGTCGTTTGAATGTACGCTGCTCCACATCCAACTAAGCAACTAAAACTAAGTTCAAAGCTCCACACATTACAACAACCTTACAACCCACTCACACCTCCTAACTCAGTATGAGATGCCTTATCAACAATGGGCAGAAAGGAAATGTAATTAGAACCAAATAAGGAACCTTCTTTTGTCAATTGAAATCACAGGTATGAAAGAAAGGTCTCCACCCCTCCCACCTCCACCATCAGCTCTCCTCCTACCTCCTCTCCCCCCACTTTTACTTTCTTCTCTCCTCCATCGCTCTCTCTCATACTTTCTCTCCCTCCATCAATACCCTTCTCTCTCCATCATCAGCACTAAATTCCCATTGATGTTTCTTTTCTTCTGCTGTATCGATCGCTTCATGAGAAGGAGGGGAGGAAAGGTGGAAGAGAAGAAGGGAGAGATGGTGTTATCTGTTAATTAATTTGTCCTGAAGCCGGCCGCCTATTAATCAGACAGATAAGAGGCATTGGATGGCTGAACGGCGCAGACAGGCTGGTGAGGCAGAGAGAGGGAGAGGCACACACACACACACGCCAACACACGCTTAGCTGTGCACATGCAAAGACTCATGTATGGGCATTTTGTGTAAATAGACTATGGGAAAAAATAGAACAAGCCAGCACCATGAAAGTGTATCTTTGTTTATTATTTACTACTCTCAAGATATACAAATCTTCATAGAATAGTTGCAGCATAAAGACACCTCATCCTGATAAAAATCGTTGATGTGACTCAAAAAGAAAAGCTGCACTTTCAGCTCAATAAATTAATTACAAGGTTTTAATTATTGGTCTTTATTTGCATGCTGTGTGTGTGGGTGTGTGTGTGTGCGTGTGCACGCGTGCACATGTGTGCACTTTATTTGTAATTAGGAGGGATGTGTTTGTCAATGACCGCATTTACAAACCCACTTATCATGCAGATGATTTTTGTTGATGTAAACAATTTTTATTAGTAGTAGTTGTGTTTATTTTAATTTGTGTACAAAGTTTTTGTAATCGGGACCTCAAATACCTCACTTTTGAGTGTGAAAAGGTTGTTTTTTCTTTTGCTTTGTTTTGCAAGGCGCTATATTTTGATGTGTGTGTGTTTTTTATATCTCTTGAAATGAAATATTTGTTGAAACACCCAAGAACATTACAATCAACACTAGCTTGCAGCTTCGCCTTAATGAGGCACCTGTCCCCAATACACAAACTCCACCTAATATATCCAGCATCTCAAGAGGAGGCCCATTGCAGCAGATGTTGCTAAAGTTATATCTGCCTTCTCATCTGCCTGTTTTCTTGGCAGGATGCTCTATTCCAACACACACACACACACAAATGAACAAACTGGGGGAAGTGGCTCTGCAATGAGGTCTGACAGGTGTGCTCTCATGGTTCACTGTCGCTGCATTCTCTATGAAGGTTTGCACTCATGAAAAAGCAGCCATGTAGGCAGACAGGCAGGTGTGAATGGACAGGTGTGTGAGGACGGGACAGCTGTGAGGAGATGTGTGAGTGGGCAGGTGTTCCATTAAAGAGAAATAAAAAGGAAAAGAGTTTATCATACAAAAGTAAGACAATTACAAAAAAAAAATGAAAATAAAAACATAAGGATAAGACCATAATTAGGAGTAATATCTAAGCATTTAAATGGACAAGATGCATGAAAATGGAGCAAGAAAAAAAAAAGAGCAAACAGATGAGATCAGTCAATGAAAGACAGACTCAGATATAAAAGCAAAGGCTGTGGTGAAAAAGACAGATCTCCAAATGAAAGGACATGGATTGACCACTAAAGAAACCAGCAGTTTTAAGGCCGTAGCAGCAATTAGTGTGTGTTTTGAGTAGCGCTGCAGTGATGTCCAGCATTGATCCATGGAGGCTGTGGCAGGCTGAGATAAGGCTTACCATCCCCCAGGGAATAGCCCTGAGCCAAGGGGACAGAGGAAGTGGAGGAGGAGTACTGGAAGGAGGATTCTGGTCAAGTTAATGGATGAAGGGTAAAACAGAAAGATAGAAAGTAGTTGAGCTTGACCCTTTTATCCTGTCTTTTATATATCTTCCTTACTTTGTAGTTTAACTTTTGATTACTTATTGTAATCTTTGGATTTGGTTACTTGCAATAGCAGTATTACTGATAAGTAAAAGGTAATTCAGTCTTTATACAGTATATTTTAATGTTTTGAAAAAGTGTTCTGTTCTTTAAAAAAAAGTGCTCTACAATGTGTTTTTATTCTCTCCTTCCCAAAAACATTCATTCAACACTTAGTTTATGTTGAGACTTTATACACACCTCAATATGAGTTTGTTAAAATTCAAAATGCATAAAACATTCAATTTGTGCATTTGATTCGAAATGGCAGAAATAAAAACCAGCAAACAAACATAAAGGAAGAAATTAAGAAATTTCCCTTCCTAATGTTTGTCTTTTGGATGTGTCACTTTCCTCCAGGTTTCTCCACGCTGTCTTTGGCAGACCAGATGAGTCTACTGCAGAGTGCATGGATGGAGATCTTGATTTTGCGTGTTGTGTATCGCTCACTCTCCTTTGAAGATAAAGTAGGAGGCTTCACTGTTTTCTTCTTGCTCAAATGAAATTGACAGATTCCAATCTAATCTGTGTCTTTTTCCTTGCTTCTTTGTAGCTGGTGTATGCTGAGGACTACATAATGGATGAGGACCAGTCAAAACTAGCTGGCCTTCTGGACCTGAACAACGCTATTCTTCAGCTGGTCAAGAAATATAAGTCTATGAAGCTGGAGAAGGAAGAATTCGTCACTCTCAAGGCTATTGCGCTGGCTAACTCAGGTTTGAAACTGTTCACGCTTAGCTGTTTTTCTCTCTGTGTGCACTGATGTCTGTCTGCTGAGAGAGAGTTAATCCCAGGAATCTAGTTTATTCCCGTGGGGCTCATTTAGGATGAAACACCAGAGCCTGATTTCAATACCATGCATACAAACACACAATAACACTCCTGTGCATGTTTGATGAAGTATGCTTACACATAAGGGGATGGATTTTTTTTTGTTGTTGTTGTTGTCAAGTTTACCACTTCCACTGTTACTGCCACCCACATTTGTCTTGTCATACTCCAATTGTCACAAGTGCCGCTCATGCCCACACATATTTTATGCATGCATGCTCAGAGGGGGTGTAGTACAAACATGCACAGACATGTTCAATCTGAATTCAACCCCCAAACAAAGTGGCAATCCCTTTTATAATTAGCATAGTCGTCTCTTCAGATGCCTGTTAAATAAAGTAAAATCATTAGGCTCCCGAATCTGTCGATAAAGGCCCGTCTCTGATGTGTCCAGCTGCATCGACAGCTGACTGACGCACACGCACTCACTCACACACACACCTTCTTCCTCTCATGACCCGTCTTTTGAACTTTGTCTTGGAAGCCAGCCAGCTCTTCAGTACTCTTTAATTACAAGGGGGAAGCTGTCAATACAATGTGTTTAAATGGGAGAATGTACTGCAAGCGCTTTCAATGGGTGAAGTAGAACCCTTTTTTTTTGTGTGTGTCAGTTTTCATCTGTGCTCGTCAACAATCCAAACATTTACACATAAATGTATAAACTAGGGTGTTTTTCATTCATCTTTCTGACATGGTAATCACAGGAAAAATATATAAAATCAGGAATGTGGATCTAAAAGTAATTTGAAATAGTTCTTTTTAACAGACAGAGTGCATACTGGTTTTAAAACATTGGTGCTGTTTTCCAGTAGACCTTCTGTGAAATTCTCCTACTTGTCACATCTTGTGTGCAGCTGTGTTTCCTTACCAAATGCTATTTCTATAAATTTATACACTTTGCTGACTCAGTATTTTTCAAGTCTGTGGAATTCAATCTAAAACAATAGTTGATGATGAAGACAAGAATGATTGCAGTGCCCTGTGTCTTAATTCAATTCAGTCCATTTCTATATTGGCAATTTACAACTGTCTACTATGAGGAGAGATTTCAGGAATAACCAGCATTTGTTGACCATGGGCAGTGATTTAAATAGCCAGACTTAAGAGAAGACTGAATCAATCCCCAATTTTGGAGTAATAAACAACAAAAGGGCATTATAAAACTAGTTAGTAAAGCATAGTTGTATTTTTTAAGTATTTGAATACATTTTTATTTGAATATAATAATTTGAATAAAAATTAAAATAGCAAATATAAAGCACAGGTTTAAGGGTTTTGATAACAATTTTGTCTTTTTGTGAACCAAAACATTGTGACTGATGTTGGAAGCTCTCTTTCTTGATAATCTGTTGCTTTAAATGATTATTGTCTGTTAAATAAATATGGATGTTGTTCCTGAAAACCAACAGATAAATTTATGAATTTTACGTTTTAGTAATACCTAAAACGTAAAATTCTTACAAAAATAAATCTTCAGTGCAATCACACTTAATTACTCAATGTAATAAAATAAATAAATTAATTCTATAGATTCCTATTCTTATCATAATTATTGTGTCTGCTGATGCTGCTAAAAAAAGTAACCCTCATGATTTGATTGATCGAGCACCATGCCAGGTTTTTCTAGTCAGGTTTGAGAATCACAATGTCGTACTAAACTACATTAACGTCGGTCGATTTTGAGTACTGTCTTTTTATTGGCATTTGCAGTTTAATTTACTTTCAAAAAACATATACCAGGAGTCTCTAAATAACTCATCAAAAAAAGCAAATTCAAACTGAAGAAGTCCTGTAAAAGCACCTACTTCTAGAGTCCAGTTATATATTAGCGTGACTGTAATGACAGGCTGCTAAACTCTGTGGGAAGTTGTTTAAATTTCATCACTGATGTCCATGTACAGTAAGAACTTTGTATCTTTGCCCAGACTCTAACTGCACTCCAAGACAACAGAATGCTAGCATTAGCATTTTGAAGGGCACTGACACTAATTAATTCACAGGATGCTAATCGTCTGCATTAATGAAGCCAAGCCTTAAGAAATGTTAGCAAACGTGCCCCACATGTAAAGAAAGCTAAACTGGCCATGGGAAACAGGAGGTACATGTGTGTTGTGGTGTAAGTGTGTGTGCTTATGCTTGTGTTTTCCCTCATTTATATGTGAATTAGTTCCATGTTAACATGTACACTTTTAACAGCCTTATGTGCTTGTGCTCATTAAAGTCTGCTGTTTTACTTGAGAGGGTACAGCAGGTCACGGCACAGGCAGAAGCCATGTCTATCAGCTTAAACTCTACACTAATAAAAATAATGTGAAACTCATTAAATTTCCATAAAACTTCATCCTGATAAGTACTGGCTGCACATAAGGAGGGTCCTCACTTTAAATTAAACAATAAAGAAAAGTAGAATTGTTTTTATGGAGTTTATTAATAGTACTCCTTTACTGACTTGTCACCAGAAGCCATCTCCACATAATGAAATGTACATTTACTTAATATTTGGCCTAAAATTAAATAAGCCAATGTAGTTTTACATGTAAATAAAATTTTGATGATACATTTACTTCTCTCATAGTTTTTTAATAAATTCATCCACCTTCTTCTTTCTTTACAACCTATTTGCTAGCAAACATTCATTAAAAACTGCAAGGAATAAAAATACAAGGAAACACAACAGCTGATCTCAACCAGAAATATGATAGACTGAGCTTTTTATTGATCCCAAAGAAATCAGCCCGCTGACCGCTCTCGTCCTGCATACTGATGTATGTATTACCTTCCCTAAATTCAGCATTGCGTATTGGGGTGTGTTTGTGTGTGTTAATGCGTAAATCTTTGTGTAAATGTTGACTTGTTTTGTCTCTTTGAGTATCATCACTTTTGTTCGTTTCCTCTGTTTTTAATGTCAGTGACCAATTTCCTTTGGTTTTATTTCCTTCTGCTCTCTCTTTTTTTTTTTAGTCTTTACAGTGTGTTTTTAACGTGTGTGCATGTGAACGTGCCTCTAGTGATTAAAAGCATAATATTATGTGGAAAGCTGGGCGTGGTGTAAGTGCAGTGGCCATTGATAGTTGACTTGTAATTATTATTTAACATGCATGTAATCATTGATCAGTACATTGATCAGAGGTTGTGAGCCAAAGGCCAGCTCACATTAGGACTTTGCATCCCAAAGGAGCAATACGGAGCATTATTACTGAGACATTCTCATCCTTTACTGCTAAACATCCAGACACACCAAGAGAGCCAAGACGTGAGCAGCTACAGATTTTGCCACACACACAGAAACTATGTTTGCTGTTGCTGCATCTCTTCATCGTTTCAAGAATCTATCTCTTTTTTTATCCTCCTACTCGTCTTTTCACCTGTCCATTCATCACACCCACAGGCGCACCCCTCAGAGACATTGAGAAAAGTAATGTCTGGATTTATGTACTGGTAAAACTACATCCATGTTTTTACTGCTAGTAAAAACATGATTTTTGACTAAATGAATCCATGCTGAATAATCTATTTTATACAGATTTTTATTTCAATTTCATCATTTGCCTGCAGACATTAAGATCCCTCAAAAAATCATTTGAATTTATATTTGCTTTTTAAGTCAAAAATATAAATCCCAGATTTTGGATTAAATCCTAAGCAGATTGACAGTTATTTGTTGACCGTATGAATTTACATGATTGCAGAATTGCAAAAAACTGCGGGGAATGATTAGCAGTTGTTGCATGGAATTAACAGTTGGATAGGTAGGAAATGACAAAGAATTAAAGCCCTTCAACAGGACTGATTAAAACAATTTGTCGACAGATTGCAAATTTTCACAAATATTTGATGTCTTTTTTTTTTTTTTTTTTTCTCCGAAGAGTTTGTGCGGCGCTAGTGGCTCGTATTTTTTTTTCAACAGTAGGCAGACAGGAAGGAGGGTGAGGAGAGGGGGTAAGACATGCGGTAAAGGTCGTCGGGACCAGGAGTCGAACCCGCGACGTCCGCGTCGAGGACTAAGGCCTCCAAACGTGGGGCGTGCTAACCCCCTGCGTCACCACAGCACACCCCATTTGATGTCTTTTTGCCACCAAAGAAAGCAAAACCTTTTTTTTTTTCATTGTAGCATTGAAGGCATCTTATCCCACAAAATGACAATGTATTATCTTTTTAATTTTTTAATTTTATTCTGACATCGACTTTCCTCTCTGTCCAGACTCCATGCACATTGAGGATGTGGATGCAGTACAGAAGCTCCAGGATGTGCTCCATGAGGCCCTGCAGGACTATGAGGCTTCCCAACACCAGGAGGATCCCCGCCGGGCTGGCAAGCTGCTAATGACTCTCCCCTTACTCCGTCAGACCTCCACCAAGGCTGTGCAGCATTTCTACAGCATCAAGCAGGATGGGAAGGTCCCAATGCACAAACTCTTCTTGGAGCTGCTGGAAGCCAAGGTCTGAGGGCGGGGACTGGATCGAAGGACAGATAGACGCCAGTCTGAGTGACTTGAGCTACATGTCAAACTTTGATCAACAACTTCAAATGACCTCTTGTTCTTTTACATGCAGATACTCCTATACTTGCATACACAGACGTGCAAACACACACAGATATGTTCTTAAAAGTTGTTGGCTAACACATCCCCTACAGAATCGATCAAAACCATATACCTGAACCCTAAAGCACTAGTTGTTGACTAAGGAGCGTTCACTGGAACCTTTTTTGATGAAGACAGGGACAGGAGGACTCAACCCTACAAATGGCCAATGAAAGACGACAGGTCAGAACAGGTACTTCATGGCAGTTATATAACAATTACCAGAAATTCAGATTGTGACAGAACATTTATGCATCAAATAACACTTAAAATGTTAATGAAAGACAACTGAGGGAACATAATAGACAATAAAACGCTCCACATTAGTTCTGAAAGACTCTCAGACTATCCCCATATTTTCTTTCCACAATTCCATTCGATATAAAATAATTTTAAAGTTCAACACGAACTGAGTGGGGAATAAAAATCAATGCATAGAAAATACTGACATTGGTTGTAGGTGTACATGTACAGAGAAGTTTGGATGGATGGACTGAAAGAAAAGAAGAGGATATTTGCCCTGCCAAAGAATGGAACCACCCATTCAGAGGATGCCAGCAAACTTTACAGTTATAACCCCGATCTGTTCTGGTTTTAGGTGGTTTCCAGTCCTGGACCTAAAAAAAAAAAAAAGAAAGATTGCCCTCCACTTGTCAGTTTTTCTTACGGTTGTTGCTGGGTTAGAGCACCTAGGGCCAGGAATGGAAACAAACAGTTTAAACATTTTCTGGTTTTCTGGTTTTCCATGACTCCCTTTTCTCAATAGCACCTGAGTAGCTTCTGCTTCATGAAGACGATTGATTCTAGTCAACCAAAACTGTCAGCTGTGTTTGTACTGTTGATGAAACTAGGAACGATTTAAAAAAAAAAAAAAAAAAAGGGCAGCTAGACAACGCTGTGGTCTGTTGGCCTATAAGACTGATTTGAGTCTTAACACTCGAGTTGTGTTGATATTCAACACCATAATCAGACTTGTGAAACAAAACTGTCTTCCTAACAAAAACCTTTAAACAGTTCACATTTTCTTTGGCGGTAAATACTCTGTCATTCACCCTTCTTGTGTTTGGATATCTGTTTGAAACATTTTTAGCTGTTTGGGATCCAGGGTTGCAGCTCTTCACATACAATATTAGTAGCAGTTTCACTCTCTCAGTGTGCCATTAAAAATGGTCTGGCCCAAGATCACCATCCACACTCCAAAGTCTCACCTCACTACTGCTCTCGTCACCTTAAAGTGTTCGCAACTTCCAGCTCATTTCTTGCGGCTGTGTCTTGTGACTCTCTCAAGAAATGTAGCAGAAGATTCAGTCACTGGACAAAATACAAATCAGACGGAAAGGTTTGCTGACTAAACTAACTTAAGAACAACTGTTTTCGCTTTAAAATAACTTGTCTTTCTCTCTTTTTTTTCTCCTAAAAAAAGAATCATAATGGTAATACCAATATAAGTGTAAATATTTTCATCCTGTATATGACATATATTCCAGCTTTGTTTTATATTTAAAAATTATCTTCTCACAACTGAGTAAGTCAATGTCTTTTCTTTTATTTCCATCAGCCTGACCACTGTCAACATTATCACATATATGTAACAAATATCACAAGTAATAATGTGTTAACAATTCAGTTTGTCTTAAAAACTCTGAGCAATAGTGGTTGTTAATAGGGGGATTTGGGCATTTAGACGAAGTCTGCAATATTAACATTTTGTGCCAGTCTCAAATTTGGGAAAAGGGGTATTCAAAGAAAAGAAATGCTGCTTTTCTTTCTCTGTAAAACTTATTAGCTGTTGGAAGACACTTGACTCTAAATTTGGTAAAGACTGTTAGCTATAGGCAATATGGACCAGGAATAGGATAATCCAGATTAAATTTGATACCTAAAATGTTCTTGTCATCTTTGTGGATAAAGTTGATCAGATTTAGGGAAGAGAGTTTGTTTGGGACTCACAAATAATATATTCAGTTTATCAATTTGCACCAGAAGGAGCATGTGTTTGGGTTCAGCTGTGAAACCTCATTAAATCAAAGTTTGTTTGGAAAAGCAATGGTGCTAACTAAATCATACCACTTCCTGTTTGCTTGCTGTCATAGACTGTATAAAAGTGGGTATAAAAGTGGGTTGAGAGGGTTGGCTCCTGTGACATCAACAATTGATTTAAAGGGCTCTTTCGTGTTTCAACTCTTCAAGTTCATCACGTGATGCTGCTAAATACTCTGCTTTGGTAAACATTTGAATTGCAATTGAAGCATAATTACATAATGGCCATCAATGTTTAATATGCTAAACTATAGTGTTTGAAGGTGAAAATTCTATAAAAACAAAGTTTTATGAGGTTACAAATATGGTGAAATGTAAAACCCTCTTCGCCATTGGAAATTAGATTTCCTTGGCTTGACAAGTGATCCTTATACAGTCTATGCTAGCTGGCTTCTTCCTTGTTAATGGATGGTTAAATTGAAAGTAAAAATAATAGTATCGTAAACCATCAGAAAGAGTGAAGATAATAAAAAGAGGCATTCAGACAAAAGGGAATCGAAGAGTTTATCAAATGCATTTCTACTAATATTTATTAACGTGCCTCCTGTCTGGCTAACTACCTAATTAGCTTGTGACTCGTCTTTTAAATCTGCCTCATTAGCTTGTGTATAAACTGGACTGTTAAGGCTTTTCAGAATAGTAATTTAAGATGTGAATATCTATCTAAGCTAAACTGTAGCTTTAAATGGCTTAAAATGAGGAATACATTTTGATGGCAGTAATTCTAATGTATTTTCTAATGTATTCTAATGTAGTTAACATTAACGTAATGTTAACTATAAAGAACATATTTCATGTTTAAATTCACATAGTTTCTCTAGAAGAAAGAATTGGAAAAGGGTGGAAGACAGTTGGGTTTTACAGTTGGAACAGGAAGCATACATAACAGGTAGACAGTTGACATTTACTTTTTTTTTGTTACTGTATGTAATTTTTTAAAGCCAAATAAGAATGCCAAAATATCTACTGTAGATGACACTGTAATCTAATGTAAAATTGCAACATTTCACAGCTGAGGAGTGCAGCAATTTAAGTGTAGTTGACCTCTAACAACACATGTCCTGTATCAACCATCAATATTTTTAGTAAGGGGCATTTCCTCTACCTTCTTTAACCCTGCTGTATATTGTAAATTATGCAGATTATAATTCTAACATTATACATTTTATTGTTAAAAAAAATATCAAGAAAAACGTGGGGGGGGGGTGGGATGTAGTTCAGCCTGTGCGTTTCATGTTTGCTGTTTTTTCTGTCAAGAAAAAGAGCTCTCTCTTTGATTAATTTCCGTTTGTAAATTGTCTATGATTTCATTCTTTTCTCCTCTGTTGAGTCTTTTTAAGATGTTGCTGTGTACTTTATCTTGTGGTGATTTGTGCTGTGTGCTTCTTCTTTAGACAACAGAGTAGAGTAGAGGCCATGTTGTTTGTCTTTCTGTCAATCAGTACTTTGGGGTCTGGGCACTGGAGTTGCTAAAAATAAACCAAACATGACATAAAGCTCTTCAACTTGGCTACCATGATCAAATTACAGCATTCATCTCTACCCAACTATACATCATTAAATATCAAATATCTAAATGAAGAAACTGATAATTTGTGTAACATTCCTGTAGAATAAAAATATTCTGTATATCTCTAGGTAAATAATGCTGAAATAAAAGGACATTTGAGTAATTAATAGGTGGCACTTTTTTTGATAAATTCACTGTACATATCTGCCCTCTGTAAAGCTCAGCTCAGTCATTATTTTTGATGTTTCAAAAGAAAAATAAGAAAAGCCTACAAAAAAAATGTTTTTTTTTTCTTTCCCTAGCAAAGAAACCCAATTATCTTCTCCAAAACATCCATGACATTGTGGACACCTGGTACAGTCCAGTACAATTTAAACTCCAAAATACATATTTAAAATCACACCATCACCAACATTGTCATATGTTGTTTTAAGAGAGTAAAATTAGCAAGACACAGATAAAAGATTTGTATGTTAAGTTCTGACTATAAGAGTTGATTTTCCTGTTTTGGTTGTAAATTCTAATATGTCTGACCACTGTCCCCTTGCAAATTGTGTTGAATACTGTCCACTGTACATTATACCAAACAAAGGGTATGGAAGAATGGTGCTCTCTTCCAACTGTTCTTTGTCTTTTGTTACTGTTTTTATTTATTTGTCAATTGTATCCCTGTGAACTCCTGACCTATTCAACACCCTGAAGAGTGTTTAAACTCTCTCCGAAGTGATTAACGCTGAACTGAATCTGTGTGCTCGTCACTGGAAATGGTTTACGCAGATGACACTTATTCCGGCCAAGGCCATTTTGGATGACTGAAAGAAATTATCCTCTGGACTCAGAGGCTTTGTCCAGGTTTTGATCTGACTTATCGCCACAATTTGTGTGGAGGGGAGCATTTTACCTCATGCACTTTTTTGTTGCAAGGATTACTCTGAAGACAATGTAAGATGACGAAGCTAAAGTTGCACATTTCTTGTGTTACCTTGTATAGCCAAATGATGATATGTCTTTTTATTAGGATTCTGTATTTAGAATTAATCTACAGTATTACAACCACCGAAACTGGTGTTTCCACAAATACCAGTGGGAGGATTGACTGTCTAGGGATTTTTGGTGGGCTTCTGATACCAAGATTTTGACCAGTTTGCACTTTGGGTAACATTTTATTGCCCTCACTTGACGCAAATACTTAATTTTAGAAGAGTTTAAATGGAGCAAAGGGGAAACTGATTGACCCATAGTGGCCAATCATGGCTGACTGTCCCCCTGGCTCCACCTAAAATCTACAAAGACCAAAATTTAGCATCCTACAGCTCTACAATATTTGTCATTTAATCCCAAATTGTAACTGCCACTTGTGCTGCAGCCTGTCTCCAGTCTGAATTTGCAAACGTGGGAATATTTAATGGAGAGAGAGAAACTTTTGTGGGACAAAATAGATGTGCAAGGGTAACAAGGCACTTGAGTGGTGAAGAATTACTGACAACAGAAGACCTTCTAGTATTATTAAAAACATGTCTGTAGATTTTAGATGTGCTTCACATCAATAAATAGAACAAAAAAAAAAGAAAAACAATAACCTGTATATTTTTGTGACGTGTATCATACAAGTGTGCTCCAACAATAATGTCCATTTGTGTAAATGTATTTATTTCACATTGTATATATTGTTCATTGCAAAAAGAGAGACCTATGATTCTGTAACTTAAACTATTATGGGTTAAAACATTACATGTGTTACTCCAAACTATGCCTTTCAGGATTATTACTGTAGAGCAATATCAATTAAAACCAGGCTTCCAGTTTTGAAATCAGCCTCCTGTCTCTGATTTTTTTCATTTATTTTTTAAATAATGATTTGCCACAACTAGAGTATCGGCAAATAGAAAGCAAGCTATTTTTCTGGTCGTCAGTTCTGCAAGACAAGACTATGACAAGCACTGAATTATAGAGGGCAATTTATAGTTTTCCAACACCACCAAGTAGCCACATTTGGCTTTGTAGTCTTACAAAGTCAGATCTATATACCCAGCTTTCAAACAGAAAACTAAAACACCTACACAGACTCTTTTTCTTTTCAAGAAGTACACATACAACCTGCATGTAGACAATAAAAAGAAAAGTAAAATCAAATATAAATCAGACAGGAGATGGGGTTCCACTTAAACTCGCTGTCAGTTCGTCAGAGTGCATTCTCTGTGACAAAAACTCACTCAGTGTCTTATGCTAGTTTAGATAACCAGGTTATATCTCTGTTTTAATGAGTTTTATTTCTAAAATTCGCATTGGTCATGTCTTTTTATTTCTTAGTCTCGTTCAAGATCACACCTTTTTGAACCAATGGCTCCCCCACCCTCGTTCCCCACTCCCCCCTTCTCAGTACCCAGCAACAGTAAATGGGATGCAGAGGGCAGATATTTAATGTAGCATATAGCCATGAAGGGCTTTAAGAAGCTTTTTCCCTAACAGGGGGGAGCCCTGACCTGCAGGCAAATATTTTTCAACTAGATGTCATAAGAAGATATTAGTGGAGCGAATCATTTTTTATAGCCTTCTTGCACACTTTCTTCTCACTCTTCGGTTTAAGTTGCTGCCCGCTCACTCAGCCCTCCGCACAGATGTTTTATTTTACTTGGTTGCCTTTTGGAGTTCATTTGTTTTATTTTATTTTTGATTGATTATTATGATATAATAAAAGCTACTTGAGCATTTCAGCTGCTACGGGGCTCTTATCGTTAACCTTGTGGAACATGTGTTAGAGTGGGTTCCACATGCCGCATCGCTAATGCCCACTTTAACTCTTTTATTTTTTTCCCCCACTGCCCTCTGGCTTCATCTGGATTTCTCCTTGCACCTTCGCTTCTCCAAGTATCTTATGTGTCTTTTTCTGTGTGATCTCTTCTATCTGCATTATATATGACAAGATATTGTTATATACTATTGTGAAAAGAATTTTTCACTTTTTACTAAAAAAAAAATAAAAATAACAACATTGAAACAGGTCCAAGAAGACAACCCAGAAATCTTGTTAGTGACATTTTCCAGCCCATTTTATCGTAAGAGACATATTGTTGCGCTGCCACTTCAGTTGAATCCTTTCAGTGCAACGTCCAGGAACCCAACAGAGAAAGAGAATTATATTTTTGATCTTGATCTTTTGTTCATAAAATATCTTAAGGCCATAGGTAAAGGCTCCTTTATTAACTTTACCTAAAAAAAACACACACACACAGCAGTTTACACATTACTATGACAACACCCCAGTACATCTTTCTATTTCACAAGACATCCTTCAGTCAAGCTCAGGAGACCAATAAACTTGAAGTCCTTTGCTTGAGGCAGCAAGTCCTGAGGAAAATGCAACGAGCACACCTGCATCTCATCCAGCTGCTGATATGAGGGGCTGCCTGGTTGCTGAGTACCAACATGTGGTAACTTCTAGCCCTCTGTGTTCCTCTCATGCTTCGACGTCTCCAAACAGTATTCATACTTTATAAAATAAACCTCTGTGAGCCTTGGGCTACAAGCTGACAACTCAAGTAGGAATGTTTTTATTATTTCTTCAATATCTTTGTTGATCTTCAATCTGCCTCTACCTTCAGTTACACATTTTAAGTAGTGTCTTCAATTTTTATGTTCTTTTACACAATGTTCTGTTGCAAAAATAAAATCTGGATCAGATTGGTCACCTCTTGATCCAGTGTGAACAGGATGAGTCGCGAATGGGGTCCATTTCAATCATCTTATGAAATTTGCTTTTGTCTTAAAGCCATATATTTTTTAATTAAGACGAATTGTTTAATTATTCCTAATGTTATTGTGTTTTTGATTGTCTTTTGTTAGTTTTCTCCAAATAGGTCTCTCTTGTAAACTACATCTTGGGTCTCAATGGAACAACCTGCATAAATAAAGGTTAAATGAACAAAAACTAATAAATAATATTGTGGATATCATTTTAGCACTACAAATGTTTTCATTACATATACTACTTCAAATATTTGATTGTGCTCAATTGATGCCTTCAGTTTGGTGTCTAAGCAAGAGTGTCCACTGCATATTAAACCTACCATCTATCTAGTAGCCACTGGTGTGGGGATTTAAAGTGCCACTAATTCAATGGCCAGTGACACGTCAGACTATTTATTAAAGTACACTAACCTAATAAATGGCCCATAGAATGGAGAGTTAAAACATTTACTGTCCTGAGAGAGAGATTGAGAGCAATATATACAGAAAGAAAGACAAGAAAGGGGAAGAGAGAAAAGACACAGAAAGGGGAGAATGAGAATAAATGACCCATCGTATAGAGTTAAGACATTAAAAGTGCAAATAGACAGCTGACCCTCATATATAGCTTGCACATGCAGCACAAATGTATGCAGTCACTAAAGCCACTTTACACCTTATGTGATAGAGGAGGGGGAGAATGATAAGAAGTGGGAAAGGATGAAGAATTGGATTACCTCAGGAACATGGGACTGTAGTAAAATAAAGAGGCAAGAAATAGCAGAGATCATTGAATGTGATAGAGTCACATTAACAAGAGAAAAAAATATTTAAAAGATTACCAAAAGGATCAAAACCAAATAAAGGAGAGTATTTTATACTTTTAGCTGTAGATTCTAAATGAAGGCATGTAAAGAATACACTTCAGCAATGGATATACCACTCTACAGATACACTGCTACTTCTAGTACATTTCTGTAAAATAGAAAGTACTGTGGTTCTGTGTTTTTGTGTGTCTCCCCAGTTTTTTCATTCCACAATCAGTAAAAGCTGGTGGTATCTTATGCTGGGACTGGTTCTGCTGGAGTTGTTTTTTTTCCTGCTAAATGGGAGTCATTTACTTCCACTGTTGCCACGTGCTTGCTCAAGAAAATTACTACAAATTGACTTGGTTCCTTAGATAGAAAACTTTTGATACACTGACATTACAAACTGAATTGTTTAAGAACTAACTATAACTATTCAAATATGAATATGTGTAATTGGATTTGAATCTGTTACTTGACTGAACTGTATTCTCTTGATTTGATTATTTGTGTGGACATTATCTTTTAAAGTGCTGTAAGTTTACCATTTTTGTGTGAATTGCCATTATTTACAAACTATTTTGAAATAAAATAATTAAAACTTTTTCCACACTGAAATATTTAGATGATTCAAAAGGTAATATATAAAAATAAAAGTCTTGAAAAACACATAACAAAGAAACAAACCCAAATATTTTCCCTCATTTAACCACTGATGTCTTGCTTAGTCTCTTTATTCCAGTGTAGTATAAATCAACATTTTTGTATCAGTTTAATAGGCCAATTGTCAGGGGAGAATTTAAGTGGAGATAGTTTCCAAAATGCCCCGAGCTACTAATGCAGCTTTGACAGGGGAAAGGTGATTGGCATAGACAAAGTATATGTATGTGATTCTGAATTTGCTGCTGGATGATGATATGTGTATGTGCATTGTCAAGAGAGGCAGGAGGTTAATTCAATCCTATAGAAAAGCAGCATGGAGGGGATCGGGCAGCAGAGCCCTGGGGGTGTCACTGGCCTCAACCCCAATAGGGGGCAGAAATCATGCCCACACACACACACACACACGCACCCACACACACACGACACAATATGGACTGGATGTCTTGAGGCTGCAAAGTGTGGAAAGCTAAGGGAAAGCCAAATTGTTTTTAAATCTGGGTTCTGGTGCATTTCATTTGGAGCCGAGCAGGGTAAATGATGAATGTGGATTAAAATATATATACCTATTTATAGAAAACGCTGCATAAAACAAGGACAAGAAAGAAGAGGACATTCAAAGAGACTCAGTGATAGAGGGCAGTAACAGGGTTTCAGGGTAGAGAGAGGGGAGACAGAAATGGAGTGCATAAAAGAACGGAGTGGTACTGGAGGAGAGAGGGATTTGTGGGATAGGTACATAATTATAGGACAAAAATGACTGAAATAGAAAGTATGTAGACAGCAGTGTCACATGGAAGTGTTTGACGGGGAAAATGGAGACATGGACCAAAAATAAACCTGACATCAGCACAGCAAACAATGTGTTGACTCAAAATGGCACATTTGCCAACCATGCATGTTGTCTGTTTCCGAGGACTGATGTATAAGCCTATTAAAAGAGAGATTCTGTCACTGTGTATGACGGTTCGTAGAAACATAAATTTGATTATGCAACACTGTCCTGACCAGAACAGATATATCAAACACCAACCTTTTGCATGTAGATCAAAAAGGAATAATTCATGGATAAAACTGGTTTTAATTGTCCTTGACATGCAAAACCATAAGGTTTTGTTGTCACACTGAGTATGTGGCCTACATGTGTTGAGAATATTCTTTCTTTGGTCGTGTGATAAGCTTTCATGTTAATGTAATCTTATAAAAAACCGTTGCGACCGTTGTAAAAACCCAACGGTCGCGAACGTTTCGGCTCTGAGAGCCGGTTGCTTGAGAGTCGTTCTTCTTTATAAGGGGCGGGGCTACAGACAACAGCGCAAGAGCACAGGACAGGTGGAGAGAGAGGAGGAAAAGGAGAGGGAGAAAGAAAATGAGAGGGAGGGAGCCGTCTCCCCATATTTACTTCGTTCGCTGCTCAGTTCTCACTTTCAATGCAAAGGCTCTCCTCGCAACAGAACTTTGTTTTGATCAGCATAACAGCCTTGTGGACAATCACATGTGAGGATATTATCCCATTTACCATTATGTGAAAGCAAAAAGGGGGACGGATACAACAGTCATGTTAGTTCATCCCTTCAGTCATTAGACAATGGTGAAGTGGAGAGTGAGTTGCGAAAAACCACACATAGCTTTATGTGGCACTTGTAAGAGAAATAGCATTTGACTGAAGATTAATCATTTACAATTTGGATCTGTTCGAGAGATTTGTTTGTGTTTTGTTCATTTGTTTTTGCTAAAAAATTAAAAGCTTGATTACAATATTAAACTAAAGTAAGATTGTCTGTTTTTGTAGCACAACTACATAACATTAAGAAACCATAAAGCTTCTCACACAGGCAACATTGAATGCAAAATTTATCATGTAAAACATTCCTATCTGCCAAGTTAATTCAAAGGTTTGCAGATGGTGCTAAATTAAGCTGTTTGGGTGCAAAAGAGCTGGCTCTCTGAAAAGAGCCGAAATTCCCATCATTATCAGACAATTAACGTTACCACTGGAATTTACACACACAAAATCAAGCATAACCTTCACTTATTGATCTTTCATTTGACTATCAATAAGTGTCATTATGACAAAAATTTTATATTTATTACCAGTTATCTTCGTGCAGACGTATGTATATATTCGAGGCTGAATGCATAAATCAATTTTGTGTTTTTTAGAGAAAATCTGCATTAAAATTTGAGCTTTTACATCCTGCTGTCAATGTTGTACCAAAGTTGTATCATCCTTACATGCTGCAAAAACAACTGTTCAAAGGTTTTATTAAATAATAATATTAAAGTAAATGAAAAGAGTATGTAAACTTTTGATCACCACTGTATATAGTGGCATGTGTGTTAACATGTATTAAATCTAACCTAAAGTAGAAAAAAATGCAGGGATGCAGCAATTTATTCAATTTTGTTCTAATCAGCAGTGAGGGCAAGGATGCCCCCATACATATTCATGCTGCTCTCAGGAGTTAAAGCCACATTACATTTACAGCTAACATATACCATATTAGTCTTAATGTTATTAGACTAGATAACAGAATTTGGATAAATACGAATCATGCACAAACAATCCAGAAAATCAAACAATCTTAATAGTGGGATTGAGTTTTAAGCTGTTTGTCTGATAGCTCTTCAATCTGTGAAACTGACTGTGCCTGGCTGAATAAATTAGCACAATCAATGTGGGACTTTATTCTTTGTCTTGAGGACACATTTCTTACAAATATATGCAAATGTCTTGTTAAGAGTGCATAAGAGGAACTCTTCTTGGATAACAAAGCTCTCGATGATCATAGTCCGACACCATGGCGTAATATTTTCACCCACTCAAAACACAGAAGGAAAAAGATGGGATACGTGATGAAAGTTTTAAAACTAAAAGATTCCTTTTGGTCTTATAAAAAGCCTCAATTGATTTATTTGAATGTTTGTTTTTAAAAAAATTAAAGGATATCATTTGACAAAGACAACTTTGCTTTGATCCATTTTGACATGGACACCAATTAGACGCATGGGAAACCGTCAGGAAAGGATCAGATTTCTTTAAATATTGATAAATTGATGAACACATTTCAAGAGGCAACTTTTTAACTAACTGATCTGTCACATTCTGATCTCACATCCCCTGCTTTCCACTCTCCACTTTCTTTCTACATCAGTTTAGCTTTCATCTGCTCCCTCCACTACCTTCATTTTTTCCCCACCTCTTTTTTCCCTACCTCTTTCCTAGCCCCCAGCCACCACCCTTCTCCTTCTTTCCCCTCCCTTTGCTACTCTCTGCCTGGTATTGATTAGAAGGCAAACCTCTAATCTCCTTAAGGTCATTAGGAACACTTAATTAAAACCTAGTTAGAATGCCTTTGTTCGACCAAAGAAAATTGCAGCTGTTCAAACGAGATTAGTATGATAACGTTAAAAAAAACCCTGTCAACTGAGAAAAGAAAAAATAAAAGTGTCTTACTAGAAATGTTTACATAATTAACATGGAGAGAATCTGAACACACATTGGCACCTACACTTCTATGCTTCTGTTTGTGTGTTTTAGGAAATGGAGAATTATATGCAGCTGTGAAAGCAAGTGCAAGAATTTTATCTAGAGAAATTTATTTGAGGTGCAGTTTATTTGAAGTTTATTTATTTGAGGTCTAAAGAGGGGACAGTCTGAGAATTTAAAAATTCCTTGCTAATGTTCAGTTTACACTAAAAAACATAAGCTTTTGCTGATTTAAAAGCAAGTTGAGGCATTTAAAAAAAGTGCATGCAATAGAAAACTTGAATTTACCTAATAAATGTATGCCTTGTGAAGAGCTAATTTGTTGCCTTAATCCTAATGGAAAGCAAATAATTTTGTAACACAAGAACAAAAGCTACAGACCTTGTAAAGAAGAGAGATGAAATTGGTAAGAGAGTGTCATTATATACAGTGAAGGACTTGTACTGACATGGGCTGAAAGGCAATTCAAAGAGGAAGAAATCACTAGTCCAAAGCAAAAAATGGTTTTCTAAATAAACAATGACCCTATAGTTCTAATAGTTAGAAATTAGTTGAAACAGTAAAGAAAATATTTAATCATATATCATTTACTTTACTGTCCATAGCATATATGAGTAATATAGATAAGATTGGTCAATAATAGACTTACACTTAGTAGCTAATGGTAGTTGTATTTTAAATGTCTTTAGATGCTGTGCAATTAATTCTGATTGTGAAAAACAGTCTGATTGCTAACCTGATCAAATGACTGAATAAGGTTGTGACAGATTGATAATACATTAAGGGGATTTACCTTAAAGATAAACGTTAAATGTAGGACATGTGAAGATGCAAATAAGTCTGTGGAAATGAAAATATTTTCTTACAAGGGCGCAATGGGAGCGGAAAGGAAGGAAGTAGCATTATAATGAAGCAACTTCAACCAAACCAGATGTAATTAATTTGACGGATACATTGGTTTATTAAAATATATTGTATTCTTAAAGGATAGTGTTTTATTGTGACTGAGACGTCTTTAAATAAGTTTCTTCAACGCTTTTTCAGTGGCCGCCGCTGATTACCGTTGCTTAGAGACGGAAGTAGCTTTCGTCTTCAGTCCAGAGAGCCACTTGTCTGAAACCCAGACACAGCCTACGTAGGTGGGGGGAAAAACATTACAAATCATGCAGGGGGGGAGAGGCGTGGGTGGGTCATTATTTGACTCGTATATTATTGTCTCGCAGTTTCAAAACAATCGTTGGCGTTCCGTTTTTGATATAAAATGGATAAGACGCGCAGCTTTCTCTTATTCTGCTTGCGGGGCTCTCAAGTTTCCGTTACCCGGTTCAAAGTGTAACGTTGCAGCGGCGTTACGGTGTGCCCGGTATCCTGCCGCCTCTAGCGCTGCTGGGCAGATGGCAGCACGAAGTAATCTTCTTAATACCGCGCGCCGCATGTTGTGAATGAGAGACGTAAGAGGGAGATAAAAAAAAAAAAAAGAGCAGCTTCAACAAGTTCAGTTGTGCTGTCATTCACTTCCCCCCTGTAAACACCGGGCGAAGTAATTTTACTCATGTTTTGAAAGGACTACTTTTTGGGGAGCGGTATTTGTTAACGGTGACGGACAGGTGTGCGGGACAACCTGTTGGGGGCTTGCTTTCTTTGACTCGTGCCAGAACAAGTTGAATGCTTGTCGACGCCGCACTTGTGATGGGGAGAAACGTTTGTGCAGAGTGTCCACAGCAGGTAAATACCCTGAAGCTACTACATATTTAGAATGTTTGAGTATCTGCATAGATTTACAAGTTTGCTCGGCATAGAGAACAGTATGCATTATTAGATACATGGGAGGCTTTTCTATTTTCTAACGGACTTTACAGCCAAGAGCCATGGCCATGTAATATAACACTTCAGATGACTACACGGCTGGCCTCTTTTTTTGTGTGTGTCAAAATGGGAAATTGAAGCTGCAAAGTATTGTAATAAAGAGAGCTTTGGCCTAAGCCTCAATTTCCAACAAACTTATTTGAGAACCTGTTTAGTTGGATAAAACCTGGGGGCCAGATGCCACAGGAAAAAGGGCATGTTTAATTCAATGGAAAATGAAGAAAAGCGAGAGGCAATGTAGCAGTATCAGTTGAGCTGTGCCTCCATCAAGCTGTACATGATAGTGTGGGCTTTGGCCGGGGAATAGCCTGCATGGCATTTCACTCTCCTCAGATTTGTCTGATGTTGGATTTTGGTCTGACCAGTTCTCTTTTTTCCTCTTTTTCCAGATTGTGAAATCCTACCTATCATGTGAAGGCTTTGGTTGCGGTTTTCCTGGGTGTGCGGGTGTGGGGGTGAGGGACGGAGACCGTGTAACAGAAGACTAATCTTGGTAGCTTCACCCTAGGGGCACTGGCCTCTAAAAATGCTTCTGTAACCCTGGAATCATGGAACCATGACAGTCATCACTTATTCAAACGGCGTGGGTAGACTTCAGAACAAAATTTTGGTTCTTGAACATCCCTTGGCCTGCAAGAGTGTTCCAGAACCTCTGTCTGAGATTCTAGAACCTGGAACCACGCTGGACTTCTTAAAGATTCAAGAATGCTATGGGGTCAAACACATAAAGAGGACTGAAGAGAAGAATGATATCAGAGGGCAAAGCATTCAAAGAAAGTTCCAAACAATGACCAGAGGAATCGACAGTGATGGAAAAGAACATAGAAACGATGTAAAAGGATGTCTGAAGTTTGTTAAAGGAGAAGACAAGCGTGAGACAGACCTCATGGGTATATGTTCATGTAGAGAAAAGAGCGAAATCCTGCACAGAGAGAAAAGGACCAATACCAAGCAGATCTGGCTTATTTTTTCATTATCTCATCAAAGCATCAATGAAGAAAAAAATAGGATGAATTTCCTTGGACTGAGGTGGCATAAAGTGTTGCCCTTCTTAACACTTCTTTTCCTGAGCTTTTATCCTAAACCTGCTTCTTCACAGGTAAGAGTGTTTTTAGAAACAGTGTCCAGACTCATGCCGTCTGTTAACTATGCACAGTATTAGACTGACACATTTGTAGGACATCAAGAGTAACAACATTAACAATATTTCTGGCATACAGTATTTCATACTGGCATGAAATACCAGCATATTTCATGCCAGTATTTTATGGCTGTGATCACTTGATTTTTATTGCAGGTTACTATTGGTTTAGTTATGGGGTTTTTTAAACCCATAACACATTTTAATATGTTTTTTGGTATACAAACATATTAAAATGTGTCTTTGACAATTGCATTTTGGGAATTATTATTAAACAAATGAGACTAAACAAAAAACAATAAATAAAAAATCTAAGCCCAGAAATGATTTTTATTAACTGTCTTTTATATGATTCCCTTGATATTCATTAGTTGCTGATGTCATTAGGAAAGTATATGTTCAAAAATCAGTTTGTCACACTTTCTACTCCTTTTACAGGGGCATTTCCCACGAATGGAGAATATTGCAGCTTTCAAGCCTGTGTCGACCTCGCCGCCTCGGTCCACCTGTGGCGTTCCGGAGCAGAGCAGCTACTGTCAGTCACCTTCCTCACGAGATGAACTGCATTTGTGTTTTCAAGCCATGTGTGTCCAGGAGTGTCCCTATAGATCCTCCACGCCACCTTACGCCCCACTACTGTTAGCTGCACACAGGTAACTGGTTTTATTTGTTCAAGAAGTTATTGCAGTCTTATCTATGACCACTTACTTTTTAAAATATTCCTAAAATATGAATAGTATTTACTTTATTAAAATATAGATTTTTTTATTTGACTTGTTTACTTCTATGTAGAATCAGTATCTTTCTTACTAGGAATATATGCATCGGATAAAGTACCAGTGGATGTACTGCAACTAAAAGTACTTGATTTTAAAAATCACATTGATTCAACAGAACTCTACAGTTAAAGAAAATGTATTTATACCTTAATAGATCTCTTACATTCTTGTAAATAAGTTAAGTTTATTGTTAAATCACTATTCACAGACTTGGTTACAAAATGCAGGACAATCAGAGAGTAAAAACAGGATTATAGAGACAATACCAAAAAATGATCCAGTCAATAAAATTTTCAGAATAAAGCTTAGTTAAACAAAAATGTGTTTAGCTGTTTGTTAAAATTAAACCCTTGTAAGGTTTCTGTATTGACACATATAAACTTAATTCTACCAGGGGCACCTGTGTAACCGAAGACATTGTTGACACTCGTCGTGGGACTCAGACAGAGGCTGGAAGCACAACAAGTTCGGATGGACTTTCTGTTGGACCTGGCAGTATACTGTTTCAGCCCAGCGAAGATGGATGTCTGGTCACTCCTCCTTCACAGGCAATCGGACCACGTGGTTCTCTCACCTTGGCAGTGTGGTTAAAACCAAACTCCACTGGAGAAATGTAAGTTTAATGTTTACAATTTTTAGTTATCCAAATATACTTGCCAGTTATGTAGTTTAAGTTTTTTGTGCTTCACTTGGATAGATTTAAACATTTGCTGTTGTTTATTAGGAGCTGAAAAAATGTTCAGGATTGATTTAAAAGAAAGAAACAACACATTTTCTGAGTTAACGTGTGTTCTCATACTAAAAATTGGCTAATACATTGTTAAATTTACACATACATAGAACATGTTTTGATGAAATCTAACATTTGTTAGGGCACAGTGCACAGAGAAGTGTGCAAAATCTCTTAAAAACAAAAGCTTCCTTGCCAAGTGACATTGTTTCCAACATACTAGATTTCAGAGGGTTGCTTTTGGAGGATACACAACTTTTAGTATGTGCTCCACTCTGAACCGACTAATCAGTGTGGCACTTTGACGTAATGGAGGGATTTCTTGAAAGGTAAACTGCATCGGTTGACATTTTGAGTCAACTATCAGATAGCGAGAGCATAATGGCCATGGCCAGAGCTCCTATCCCTCAGAGAATGCTTACACACAGAAAGAAATGTTTCACTATAGAAAGTTAAATGCAGAAAACATTAATAAATTACAACCTGAAACTAGGAAAGCAATTTTAATGTATAAAAATCTCTACATCTTTTCTACCAGTTGGATTTACAAATGGTAGGTCATTCTTTTCACCGTTTGTCTGATCATATGAAACTGTCATTAAACACTGCTGAGGTTTTGGAGTCCTTGGGTAGGTTTAAATGATACTTACCTTTCTGGCTCTTTATTTTATAGGTCTAAATATTTAAGAATGAACTAAAAAGCAGTTTTTAATATGTGTTTGATGCAGATCATGTGTGAAGCATAAAAAAGTGTAAATAGAGCAGCCAATTAAAGTCATGGTTCCGATTTTTTTTTTTCCCACAGGGCTACCTTTAAGAAGGTATGACTGTTTCCCAGCTTTGCTTGACCTACCTGGAAAATCTTTCTTTTAAGAAATATTTGTTGTGGGAGGTATCTTTAATAGATGATGACATAAAATTGTCTTTGTAAAAACCCTATGAGATTTAATGGTTTATGAAATATTTCTTGCATGAGAACACACACTGATATTATAAGGATATATTTGTGATATTGTGACACATCCTAACCTCTGAGCAGAATCCTACTTCAAACTTTTTATACATATTGGTTGCATCAGATATTGTATACAATCAAAGTAGCACCTTACTGTTTTGGAGAAGTTTGTGAAAATGAAAACGGTGAAACTGATCTCATAAGGAACATGTAATGCCTGTCCAGGTCAGTATCACCATCAGGAAACAGCAAGCTGTCATGTCCTACTTAGTCTGCTTAAGTGTTGGAGAAAGGGAGAGTAAGTGTGCTGGTATGTCCTAGGCCAGCCCAGAGTGGTGCACAGTTACAAAGGCTCAGATCAGCTTTCAATCAAATACACCAGGGTGTAGACGAGACAAATACATGCACAGAAGAGATCTGTTGACTTTTATTGGCCATCATGTCTATTTTTCTAATGGCAATCAATGATGCTCACAAGTAATTTTTTTTCCAAGTCTGAAATAAACATTTTCTTATCAAATCCATAACATCTGATGAACCTCAAAACATTTGTACATCAACATTTAGTTGTACATCAACGTTTAATTCATTTGACATTTACTTGCCACCAAAAAAAATGTTTTATCCATAAAACTTTTAAAAATTTTAATTTTGTTTAAAAAGTATTTCTGAATAGAATCATCATTTGAAACTAGTTTTACGACCTTTTTAGATTATGGAACTTTATGTTTTATTTCTGTCACAAATCACTTTTATGGATAATTAGCATTACAGGGCATAAAAAGGTTTCAGGTTTTACTCATTGTATTTACTATCACTCCTTGAGATGTTTTTTCTCCAGAACTTTAAGAATTCAAATATTCAGAAAAATGCTACTTTCAAACAAGATCTAAAATCATTCAGTCAACTTTTTCACCAATGCACACTTAATGACAAATGTAGTGTGTTTTTTTTCTGATAAGCTGAATTATCTAACTGTGGTTTGATAAATTTAAATGACAGTTTGATCAATTTAAAATTGATAAAGTAATTACAGGTTTACCTTAAAATGAAGTGTAAAATTTAGACACAATACACTAATGGTTGCATACTGTGTTAATGTATTGGCTGCTTTTGCTGTTAGTAAAATTTAAATGGGATTGTCTGATTGTTGCATTTCTCTGTGTGTTTATGAAGTCGTCTGTCTGGGGAGTCAGATGATGGAAAACTCTTGTTGTCTTGGCCTGCCGAACATGACACCTGTATGGCTGAATGCGTCTCAATAGAGTCATCTCTCCCCCTCTCACTCCCTCGCTCTCCCTGCCTCTGTTATTTTTGCTCTTGTTGCCCATCATTCTTTTGTTGTACAGATGATCATGGCTGCTATCAAAGAAGCCAGATGAAAGGAGGTCTCTGTCTTCACCTCTGTCCATCGCTCCTCACCCCATTTCTTTGTCTCGTCCTCTCCCTGTGATTTCACATCCCTCCCCTCACTTTAACAATGGACAGAGCTAACCACCTGTTCTTACAACCCATACTGTTTATTACATCAATGCTGTACTCCCAGCAGCAGCTTATGCCATATTTGTTTTTATCTTGTTAAAGTATTTTTATTAGGGATGCACAATAACTTTTTTAAACCAATACCAATAGTAGTTTTCTCATTCCAAAGACCTACAACATACCTGAAAAAATGAAAAATGTAAGGTTGTGATATTAGAATTATTTATTTACAGTCAGAGTTGTTTCCTCAAATTACATTGATGCCATTTAAACTCTATGCAGATCTTGTTCATGTGCGATTAAAAAAAATAAATCACACATTGACCACCGAACATGTTATTGATGCTATTCGTTACGATATCGGAGCGATAAGAATGACATCATTATTTCTTGATAAAAGACAGATAATTATCAAACCAATTATTTGTTCACCCTAATTTTTTTATTTAGGTTGTACAGTAACTATTTTTGCTGCTATCCAAGATAGTAGAAGAAGAAGCTTATGACATTAGCGCTGCTTAACCCTCTTCTGAACCCGCTCCAAAAAACCCAAAATATGTTCAGCATATTTTGGGGTTTGTAATGTCTGTAAGAGGACATAACAAAATTCAAAAATGGGAACGGGAAAGTCTGATCAACGTTTCTCAATATTTTATTTTATTTTGCTTCATGAGCTCATCAGGTTAAAGAACGTTAGCAGAACCAATAGGAAAAAGATGAAGCAATAACTTGAATTACACACACACACATGCCCGCACCCACACACACCTAAAATAGAATTATAACGTGGGTTTCCAGCACTGACACGGAAGCTGCTAAAAAAAATTATCAAGGGAAATAATATCAAAAAGATGTATTGATCTGTTATGTTGTATACTGTAGGCATCATTTAATAATACATATTGGCAAATTATCCCAAATCAAGCTTAAGACTCAGTTGTACAGGAACATCTCAGTTATAATTCTGGTTCAGCAAGCAGAGTGCAGAAATCTGTTTACTCCCAATACCAACAGAGCCAGGAACCAGACAAAGAAACAAATAACGGCAAAATAAAATGTGAAACCTAAATATCAAACAAATTCTAATTAATGCCACTATAAAATGATCTGTAAGATTTTAAACTACTGGCTTTGATCTTTGGCATTCAGTATTTGGTGCTGAAACTATTTCATCGTGTTCCTTCAGATTTTCAGCTTCTTTTCTCTTCGTATTTTTTTTTTAAGATATTTTAAGATATTCACATGCATATACAAATCTGGGCATGTGCTCACTGTCGACTGTGAATTTAAAAGCTCTTTTTCTCATGAATCCATCTACAGTATCTGATTTATTGGGTATGCTGCCCTGGGTTCATAAAAGCCATGATTCCCCATAAAATGTCAGTGGAGGTGGTTAATATGACACGTTGTGGTCGTGCGTGTCTGTGCACGGTGCAACATCCAAACCCTCACAGTCATGTGTAATATTGATATTCAATGGGAAAATGTCAAAATGATGGGCTCTATGTAGTGGTGCTCAGCTGCCGTGGTTTTGTGTTTTCCAGTTCAGGTCATGTTAATTCGTTTGTATTTATTTCTTCTTCATTGTGTTTTCTTTCTCACAGGATGCTACTGGAGAAGAGCTCAGACAATCGCTTGGTTTTTTCTTTGACCGTGTCAGAGCGGGCTGTAGCCCTCCGATATGGTCAGACCAACGGGCTAACCTCACATACCATAAGCTTCAGAACAGAAGGTCGGCTACAGCTGAACAGGTGGACACATATTACTTTGCAGGTAAGAAATATCAATAGTTTGAGGATCAATATTAGAGACACTGGATTATTATGTTCATATTTTAAGGTTTAAGTGTAGCCTTCCATGAAGTATTGTGTTTAACTTGACATGGGTCTTTTTTTTATTCAAACTTACTGCACAGACCATAAAAACAAACAATTCAGATAATTTGGCCCTCAGTTTGCAATCATATTTTGGGAAAAGAATAAAAGCTGAACAATTCCCATTACTTTTTCTGTAACCAGCATTTCAGTGAGGGAAGGAATTGGCAAAAATGTCGTTCAATACATAGTGCAAGGTGGCGTAGTTGGTAGCACTATTGCCTTGCAGCAAGTAGGGTTAGATTCCCAGTTTTTCTGAATGGACTTTGCATGTTCTCCCTGTGCATTCATGGGTTCTGTCTCCATCTTCCTCCCACAGTCCAAAAACATGACTGTCAGGTTGATTGGCCATTCTCCTTAGGTGTTGGTGTGTGTGTGCATGGTTGTTTGTCCTGCCTGTCTCTGTGTTGCCTTGTGATGGACTGACAACCTGTCCTTGGTGTACCCCGCCCCTCTCCAGTCGACCACTGGAGATAGGCACCAGCACCCCTTAAAACCTCACTAATGGATGGATGGGTCATTGAATAGTGATGCCATAGTTTTTCCTCATATCAGGAATCTTTATCATAGCTTTCACAATTCTATCTTACTTCCTGAGGATTTTGTTTTTGTTAAGGCATTAAATTAATTTAGCTGTTTAGTGTTGCCAAATTGATTAAATTGATTTGAAAGTAATGCAATTACTTTCAAATCAACCAAATTATAAACGTTAGATTCGATATCTGCTGAGAGAGAACATCAACTAATAACAATGATGTTGATGTTTGATTTTTAGTTAAAAATAGTGTTTGCATGCATGCCATTGAATTACAAATTATTTGTATGTTTCAAATATTTTCATTTAATCACTTGTTTTTATCTTTTTTTTTTTTATTTATTTAGTAAACCTAAGTGGTGTATATTAGCTTGAAATGTTGTAAGTTGTTTGAAGTCAGTATTACAAGGCCTTCATGGACACAAACAGTCTCACCAGCTCTCATCACTCTTAAATGGCAGCTAGTGAAGTGGAGAGAGTTTTGAGGCCTAAATGAATCCCTGTGTGTGTTATTCTGGTCTCTGGTGAAGTGGATCATTTTACAGATTTTTCCACTGGACAGTCTCAGTCTTTCATCATCATGAATAACACCAAAGATACTACCCAGAGAAATCATGGTTACCTTGACCAGCCTTATATTTTCAGATGGATATAATCTATATCATCTACATTTTTGCACTTTGTCATTTATGACATACATTGATACATTTTGTGCAAAAGTCTTTGTTGTAATATCTTCTTTCTATTACATAACCACTTATCACACTATACTACATAATCACTTATAATCTTAATTAAATTGCTGCATTTAATAATTAGCAACGTTTAACTTATTGCTTTATTATTTTTGCAATCTAACTTAAAAGTGGAATACTTATTTTTATATAAGGTTTAAAGAAATACTGAGCTCTGTGTGAGCATGAACCAGCTCACTTTTGTGATCCGTTTAAAAATTGAGCTGCTGAATGAAATCTCAGCAATTTGCAGCATCATCTCTCAGCAACATCATTTTGCCAGAGCAGAGAATCTAACTTGACACCTTAGTTTACAGTTTGCTGATGGGTGTTGATGGTGGAAAAATGTGGCAGCCCAACCTGTTGTTGGCTAAATGTAGTGTTGCTGATGGCTCACATTGTAGACAGTGCATGTACAGTATGCAGAATCCCTCCCAGGGATAAAGTTGTCATTGTGTGTCTATGCATACCACAATGCTCAATTTGCCAATTCAGACAAGACATGGAGTGAGGCTTGTGGGCATTTTGCTTGAGGTGCATCATATCTATGCAGCTTTGGGGTGTTTTAATCCGTTGAGCGGTTGTACCTTTCTGTAAATCAGCCTGCCTTTTTGTGTAATGGTGTGGTGATGTGATCGGTTTTGACCATTCAGAGAAAATAATAATTATCCTTGACACGCAAACACTATACGCATACTCATGTTCTCACTCATGCATGCACACACACTTATATACCCGCTCTGTCACATAAACACACTGACACAAACTCACCACTCAGTGGTAATTTGTAGCAGTCTGTCAACCACAATGCAGATATTACTCTAAGGAGTAAAGTAGAACCCCTTCCTATTCGCATTTAGGCAAACACACACCTACACACCCCTGCACACACCACTCATCTGTCAGTTTGTACAGATCAAAACACAAAAAAGACAGTCAAAAGGAATACCGATTTCCAAGTGCCAGGAGCATGACACGCACACACCCACGCACCCCCACACGCACACGCACTCAAGGTGCCAGAAGCAAGGTGCTGTAGGGATGCTGGTGCTCCCTAGGTAGTTGTCTTATCTGATTATGGTAACGATGTAGAGAACAACGGAGGAAAACGCAGCCTGAGGGAGGAAGGACTGACAGAGAAAGAAAGATGGGGGAAGTGAGGGAGTAAGCTCAGTGTACTTAAGTGCAGTCATCAGCTAATACAAGTCTAATCTTTTAGTGCATTTTTCTAAAAAAACAAATGTTTGCAGAAGGTTATTCTCCATCTATCTACTCGTACTACTGAACTCCCTTCAGTTCTAAGCATAAACATATTCAAGCTGTTTTTTAAAATAAAGAAATCTTCACTGTACATAAAGTGCTTCCTCTATGTAAGTCTTTTCCTTTTTCCTTTTTTTTACTAATGATCAATCCACAAAATTCAAAAAGCTACATGAGGATAAAGTTTGTGACTTGTTGAAAATGGCATAAATTAGTTGCTAGCTACCAATTAGAGATACCTCATAAGGTGTGAAAGGTTAGGGTGACTACATGCATTTTTATAGTCTCTTTGAAGTTTTATTTTGCAACGTCTTTTGAATTTTATTTTTCTTAAACCTTGAGCAAACACATTCAAAGAAGGATTATTATGTAAAATCTACTTTTTTACCTTTATATAATGTTATAATATTATTTTCTCATCAAAAACATACCTGGAGTGTTTGATTCTTTCATGTATGTTTGAGAAATCCTTGAATCTCCTGTGGCAGCCATTCAGGGGTATCTAAACTCTTGCTCTCACAAAGCACCATCTATTTCCACAAAGCTCCCATTTAGATCTTCAGTCTCCAGATGAAACTCTGAATCACAGTGCATCCCCTCCCCTGTGCCTTCCTAAAACAACTCCTGTAGACTAGCAGTAGCAGCAATTAGCAAAAACCTGGTGAAACTGTTTTTCAGCTGAGCTTATCATGCAAACTACTTCTCAGTCAAATGCGTCTATGAATGGTTGTACATAGCATAAAGGAGTGATTGCGTGTTGAAGGGTAGGGGCTTCGTAAAGAGAGAGAAAACAATTTGAAGACATCAGACTGAGAAGCCAATTTTTTTTAAAGTAATGTTTCATATATACATCATTTTTATGACAGCTGAAGGCAACAGTTGTACTTTATTGTTCTATAAAGTGGCACTATGTCCGTGGAAAACTACACAACACTGTCCATTTCATGTATTTATTTTTAAGAGTTACAGATTGCACTCAAAGTTTTTATGTCACTCAGAAATGGAGACGGTTTATTTCATGTAAAATTTCTGAATATTTCCAGCATTTTGCACTACAAAATTTACCAAATTTTAGCATTGAAACTGCTCAACATTTTATATCCATGTCCTGCACTTGAAACATGATTTGGGTGTAATAATTTATCTCAAGGTATACAAAAATTCCTTTTAAGTTGTTTTTTTAAGGTCTGCTGTAAAGTAATTTGATGTAGAGTCTGTATGACTGAATCAGACAGTGAAGAGGACAAGGATGCTGTGTAAGCTAAAATCTAAATAAGTCAGCAATAGACTGGTTCTTAAAACACAAAACTGACATGTCAGTGGTGGCAGTTCACACAACAGAGAAACAGATTATTTGATAAAATGATGATTCTCACTTGCGGAAATCCCAGTTTCTTTCCCTGTTTGTGAGCTAAAAGCAAAATATATCTTTAAAAAAATGTTTGCAAAGCTGCTGTTTCTCATTGACTCTGATGTTAACAATATGTGTGTAGTTTGGTTCTAAAAAAAAGTCTTTAGTAGTTTTCAGGGAATATATTCAATTATTTTATTTTGTGATGAAACAAAAAATAAGAGGTTAAATCCCAGATTTCAGTGTTTCCCCCAAATACTCCCAAATTACATTAAGTAACTGTAAGCCAGTAATAATGTACCCTAGAACGATTTAACGAGGAGTCACCAATACCAAAAACTGTATGTAACCAAATCCTATCTAAAACCAGATAGTTAATAGCAGGAAAATGAAAATGAAAACCCTGTTTTAAAATTACTCACAATGAAGGATAAATGAGGTTTAAATAAAAACTTCCCTCTGGAGGACTAGCTTTATTCCCGGCAGAGTTCTAGGGTGGGGGAGGAGCGCTCCGTCTGTTAGTGCCTGAACAAATCAACATTAATATAAGAGGCAGTGATATGAACAACCAGTCACACCAGTCACATCACAACCCAAGATGTCAGCATGAATGTTTAACACTTGCATGCCTGCACACCCTTCCCTCCGCTTACTAATGAATGCACAAATACATAAATCATGGATTACATCCACAGGGATTTATTACAACACCAATTTGCAGGCTTTTCAAAAATCTTGTTTTTTGTATGTCTGTATTTTTTTAAAAGTGGGAGAAACAATCATTAATTAAAAAAAACACACCTTTTGGTTAAGGTGGCGAGTGAATCAGTCATTGGAAGGTAAAAGTCAGGTGAAGGACATGGATGTGCTCATAATAGACCCAATATTTCTTCTTGTAGAGCATTATTTGTTCCCTACTCTGTGTCATAGTCTCATTGCATTGTTGCAATCACTTTTGAGTCTTGTGGCACATTCTTTTTGTCGTTTTCTTATTTTTTGCTTTTGTCTCTTACTTGTTTTGTACTGTTTTCATTCTTAAACATACAGTATAAATAATTTCTTTACAGTAAACTAAGTTATTTGTAAAGTTAGCAATAATGTTTTACCAGAAACTCTTTAAATATTTTTGAGGAAAAACATGAGAAATATTTAAAGCCTCAGCTTCCTCTAATATATACGCTTTAGTTCAGCATTTTGATGATCCCAAAAACATCCATGTGAATAAAAGGTTGTGATTAATTGAATTGTCAGAGCAAATTTGTCATTTGTCTCCAGCAGAGGATTTAATTTGTTTAAATGCAAACTTAAGTGGCAGCATAAAGCTTACGTACAAAGCTTTTGAAAGACATCCTGTTGAAAAGTAGAGCAGAGTTGTCCACTTCATATCTTCTAAATTAGCTGCACTATATCAGCGATATAAAGCAGCGAGTTTATATCAGTGTTTATGTAATCCTGTGGTATTTCAACCCAATATACCAACAACATCTTAGGCCTTGCAAAAAAGATCTGCTTGAAGAAAAAAAGTAATAAGAGTAAATTGTATGCTATTTTACATTCCTAAATGTGATTTCAAACCATATGACCTTCATCAGGTTTTAATATTTTTTAAAAACGTTAAGATAAACTACAATTCATGAATAATTAACCTTTTTTTATTTATTATACAGAAAATATAACAAAATGGGTAGACAATTTAAAGAAAAAACTAAACTCACCCTTTTTATCTCTTAATGTTTTCTGCATATTACATTTGGATGAGTGTATGTGCAGTTATGTGAATGTGTGTGAAGGTGAAGCAAGGTTGTTATGTAGGGGTATAGTGGACACCTCTATGGTAGCCCTCTGCCTGCTGGCATCAGAGGCAAAAGGGCACGACACTGGCATCAATTACATAGTGAGAGACGAATAGACATGCATGTGTTCAAGTCCACTGAAGAATTTTTTGCTCTTATGTTTATGTACTAATCCATATCCATTTCTGTGGCAATTTGCATCTGATCCATCTTAGCATGTAGACTGGCATAATCTTGTCTGATTGTTGATGTTAACCCAGAGATGTTGGGATATCTTATTTTCTTACATATGTTATTGTGTCACTCACATGTCTACCCTTCTTGTGCTCTCATATTTTAGCTGAATCTTGTTTTTGTTAACACTAGACATATGACTTCTATTAAAGGGTTACTTTAACACCTTATATATTCTCATCCTTTCTCTATGTTTGTTTTATTTTCTCCTCACCCTTTTTAGCACAAGATAATTTTCTCTCCTTCTGTTTCCCTTTTTCTTGTTACCACATCTATCTTTCATTCTTCCCCTTTCCACTGCCCCCAGTGCATCCACCTTCTTTGTCCTTCCCTCTTTCCCTCTCATTTTCCTCACACCCGGCTGTCCCTCTCTTCCTCTCCATCTCCCAGGGGACAATTTCCTTTTCTTAAATAAACTGTCATAGCTAGTGTTAAAATATGGGCCTTACATGGGGTAAGCGTGGCAAGGCAAAGGCATAGGGCCCAGGGCTGGTATAAAACATGGATAATATGCTGTGAGAGGTAATTGTATCTTTTAGCACTGAGATGAGTAGAACAAATGTGTCTCCTCTCCGTAGACTCTCTCTCTCCCTTTATCCTTTCCCACCTCACGTTCCCTTTCTATCTCTTCCTTTACACACTGCAGTTGTGTTAATATGATAGAGAGAATATTGGCTGTACATCAGAGCTGCTAACAGTTCATTGTGGGTTAAGGTGAGTACAGAGGGGTGGGGTGGTACTAGAAAGGCTGGGAGAGGCTTGAAGACAGAATAACAAGAGAGGCAGGGCAATAACAGGATAGAAACAATGTGTCCTGTCTAATGTAGATTCAGTAGGCCAAGATTCAGTATTTGATGTCAGTCTTCTTGCTTATAATTAAGTAGGAGAGCAAAATCTAAAATTATGTCTTTGCTTTATTTATGTATTTGTTTTATTTATTTTTTAATGGGCCATGGGGCCTGGCTGATTCCAGATCTATCCCCCAGCTCTGGAATTAGCAGCTCAACTGACATGCCTTGTAGTTTTTGATTTATCGTTGAATAATCATACTTTGAATCATGTTTTTTTATTGTCCTTAGTGTTGCAATGTGGAGGTCACAATAAAAATCCATCCATCCATGTGTTTTCGTTTACTTATCCAAATTTTAGTTGTGTGAGAAATTGATCCAAGAACCTGTGACGCTCTCCTGCTCCTCCACCACCCTCTAATGCAAACTGAAAGCCATGGTTTGAAGATACCAACTGATCCATATTGTGTGTAAAAATATGCAGAAGTATTCCTAAACCACACACCCTGTTCTCTGTCTAATGTGGACTGAAATTTTTACCTTACACACAACAAATGTCCATTTCAAGTTAGAGATTGGAAACTGGCTCAAATTTCTGCCAAGGTTATAAACACAGCTCTTGCTTTGCTGGACAAAGGACAATTTATTTAGGAGAACATATATTTCCACAATAGTGGGGGAACTCAGTGTGGTCCATGTTTTTAAAAACAGGCCATTTCTTTACAGGTGTAATCTGTGAATTATATTTGCTGTAGCAACCCAAGAAAACAACCAGAGCAACCAGTTTTAGGCCAAACCTCATCCATCTGATAGCTTATTTTAAACTAGTCTTTTTGATTTTTACAGTTGATTTTCAACCTCAGACACAAACAGTTCTGAGAAAAAAGACAGCTCTCTTTCGTATTTATCTAGAACAGTACTTTGATTTTTTTTTTATTTCCATTTTTCTGTGGCCTACAGCTATGAAGGTAACTTGGAAGAAAGACTATTGTCAACAATATGTACTGAGCCATGGGTTGGCAGGATAAGGAAAATTGAGAAGAGCTTTAGTCAAAATGCCAGTCTACAGATCACTAAAAGCTTTCCACTCACAGTTTCCTGGGGCTTTTAGAATGGCTTAGATGCTTTGCCAGTGGATGAGTTTGCACACCAAAAATCTTTAGGTAACAAACTTAAACAAATTGTGTAGAGAATAGACAAAAACATACACCAGAAGACAATGCAGTTTTATTTACATAGCACCATTCATGCAAAGTGTGACTCAGAGTTTTACAAAAATAAGTGAGGTAAAGCAAATAATACAAAACGAAATGCATAAAATTGCAATTTTAGTCATTTTCTGAAACAATTAATATAAGGCCCATAGAGAGGGCCTTATATTTGCTTTTCAAATATAAGCAAATATAGTTATTTGCTTATAATTATATATTTGAAAAGCAAATATAAGGCCCTCTCTATGGACTATCTAGATTTTAAAAATGACTTTGACTAGACCTTCATAATAATCATAAAAAAATTTTTGTAAATAGAATTATGTTTATTAATTTTTTAAAAAGAAATAAACCTAACACTGTAGGTACTAGACAGGGTTCTTGGAAAGCAGCAGGTATGGTTCTGTATATATGGGTATATACAGTATATGTATGTATGTATGTATGTATGTATGTATGTATGTATGTATGTATGTATGTATGTATGTATGTATGTATGTATGTATGTATGTATGTATGTATGTATGTATGTATGTATGTATGTATGTATGTATGTATGTATGTATGTTGTATGTATGTATGTATGTATGTATGTATGTATGTATGTATGTATGTATGTATGTATGTATGTATGTATGTATGTATGTATGTATGTATGTATGTATGTATGTATGTATGTATGTATGTATGTATGTATGTATGTATGTATGTATGTATGTATGTATGTATGTATGTATGTATGTATGTATGTATGTATGTATGTATGTATGTATGTGTATGTATGTATGTATGTATGTATGTATGTAGTGTATGTATGTATGTATGTATGTAGTATGTATGTATGTATGTAGTATGTATGTATGTATTGTATGTAGTATGTATGTATGTATGTATGTATGTATGTGTATGTATGTATGTATGTATGTATGTATGTATGTATGTATGTATGTATGTATGTATGTATGATGTATGTATGTATGTAGTCTGTATGTATGTCTGTATGTATGTATGTAGTTGTATGTATGTATGTATGTATGTATGTATGTATGTATAGTATGTATGTATGTATGTATGTATGTATGTATGTATGTATGTCTGTATGTATGTATGTATGTATGTCTTATTGTCTGTATGTCGTCTGTATGTCTGTATGTATGTCGTATGTATGTATGTATGTGTATGTGTATGTCTGTATGTATGTCTGTATGTGTCTGTCTGTATGTATGTTATGGGTGCATAATTAATTGGAACAAGCAGCATTAACAAGTTGCAGAAAATTGCAATTTGATTACTATGTTTTACTTAAAATTCTCCTGCAAGCTATACTATAGTTGATCATGTAAAGAAATGTTGAAGCCTAGTTATTAGTCCATGGTAAAGTTTGTCAGATTCACTAAAACTTATTTTTACAGCACTAATACTTTGTAAAATAGTAAGACTGTAGTCAGGATATTCTGAATATGCAGACATATGTTTTTTGAGAACACTCTGTGCCATGAAAATGATCTTGGATTTGATCGAACCAGCCTCATTAACTTATGTGTGCCTTGATAGCCATCAGATTCCGCTGCAGCTCAAAAATTCAGTAAAACTTTATGGATTCGTAAACATATCCAAATATGAACTTTTATTACATCCATTCAAGCTGCATCATTTTTATTAAATAATTCTGAACTTTCTTGGACTTAGTGGACACACTTCAGATGAGAATTAACTGTCACCACCATATAGACAATTTCTTTAATAGATTACAGAAAAACTTAACAAATAACAAAGAAGTACTGAAATGCAAAAAATAAAGAATACTGGACAGAAGAAAAGACAAAAGAAATGGGAGGAAAGTGTTTGTGAAAGCTAACAAAGGAGATTTTCAAAAGGATGCGTGGTGGCTAAGAAAGATGAAGCGTTTCAGGATTCATTTACATCAAGCCTGACAAGTCCCTCACATCTCCCCAAGAGCCACACAGCTCTGGCTCAGAGATTCCTAAAGAGGGTTTCGTCTTCGAGCTCCCTCTCTGTGCTCTGACTTTTCTTTTTCTCCCTCCTGTCTCTTTTCTCTTCCCTTTTTTTCATATTCACTCCCGCACTCTTTCTTGTGCTCTTATGCGCTTGCCAGTCTTCAATCAGCCATCATGAAAGTGTCTGTCAGGGCGTCTTAACTATCCTCTGAGAGGCAGACACTTGTCTGGGCCTGCCTTCATCCCCTAAAGGCGTTTTTTGACTTGGACTTATTTCCCTCCTCACACCTTTTCAACTTCCCTAAAGAGCTGACAACAAGTGAGAGCGACAGGGCAAGATAAACATGAGGGAGAAAGACAAGAACGAAGATGAGAAGAGGAAGTAGTGCACTGAGGGGGGAAAGGATATAAAAATGGAGATGAAACATAGAGAGAAAACTCAACAAGTGACAAAGAGTGAAAAACCTCAAAAAACAGTAAGTAGGTGAAGGAAGCAAGTGACCTCATGATGAGGAGAAAGGACAAAGCAAGGTGGACCATTGCAGAAGAGAGGAGGAGATGATGAGGGAGAAGAAGGGGATTCTAGTAAAACAGGCAGAGTCACATTTATCAGTGGTCCCACAGTGTGTTTCTCAAATGCAGGATTTGGAGATTGGAGTAAAGGAAGTGACAGCTTGAGCACATTAAAGTTTTCTTTTTGGTTAGAGATGGTAGCAGGGTGTTTGTATGGGTGGTGGGTGTCCCTCTTACAGAAGTATCTTCCCTTTGTCCTGGGTTTGATGTGAAAGGAAGCTGCTCCTGCTTTGACAGTGTTGTCGGCCATGCGGATTTTAATATTCATGGATCCGATCGAGGAGGGACTGAAAAAGAGGAGCGAAGTGGAGAGGAGAATTTTGGTCAAACAGAAAGCTAATTTGCAGCTCATGCAGTAGAGCCTGCGGCTCTTTCTGCTACCTGGGAAATGAGCTGGAAGATTAGCTGAATGTATAATTCCCATGTTGTCACACACACACAAGCATAAATATGTACACATAGTGTGCAGAAACCTTTTGAAAAAGCACACACACACTTGATCTTGAGTTGAAGTCCAGTAGTGAATTGTTTCGAGATCTTTTTTTCCATGTTGTTTTTGACAACTCAGTCATCTCAATGAAATATCACAGGAATCTGAAAATAACTCTTTTTAAGAACAATTATTTTTTATATATAGTTGATTATATTTTTTATTTACTATAAAAGACACAAATTTTTGATAATTTTAAAATTTGCTGCCACTTTAAACATTTTAATATATATAAATATATGATCTTACTGTTATCTCCAGATCTATGGCCAACGTGCAAGTCTTTTCTTGGATGGGCTTGAGGAGGACGACACACCATTTGACACAAAACATCTGATTAACACGCTCTCTGACATCAGCGAGTATGGTGCCATGTGGGTGGGAGTTAGCTCCAATGGTAAGAATGTTTGTTATTTGGCTTTCCAATGGACAGGGTTAATTTTACCTTGCATGGTTTAGGATTATGTCCAATAATCACTGGAACATTGTAAACATATTTTTAGTCATTATCTATCACATACACAAAGAGCTACACAGTCAGCCGGAGACATGCAAACATGTCTTCAGTGTGTCCAAAAAGTACACATTTGACATTTACCAACTGTTCTACATGCAGTCTATATTATCAGTAATTGAATCAAAAAACACTAAATGATTTTATTTGAGACAGGTAAAAGATTTAGAATCTGTAATCTGCTGCAGAAGGTGGGACCTGATAAAATTTCAGTAAAATAGATTTGATTTGTACAATTTTTTTTTTTTTGTAGTAACCCTCAGTAATTTAAATGTGGGGTTAAAAAGATGACAGCTATCTGTATGTTTTAGTTATAAAATAGGTTAATACACTGGGTACCTTCCAAGAAACGGGCAAAGTAATTCTGAGTAGTAAGATAATACTGTTAGAACAGATAAATATGTAATCTCACAGTCACAATCTTCTCCAGGCTCTTAACTGTTGCTTGTTTTTGGTTTGTAGCTCTAAAGGAGAAAAATACTAAAGAGTTTATCATGTCTGTTAATCTTAATATGGTGTCAATGATTACTTCACCTCTGTTTTCTTTCTTCATCCCCTTTTAACTACATATCTGTGATTGATTCATGGGGCCCGTCAGCCATTTCAGTCAATAGCAGAGAAACTGAGAAAATGATATCCGTTCGACTCTAGAGTGATAAACGAGTGTTTTTGTTCTCGTTTATCAGCCATCGATTCCTAGTTCACAGCAGGTAGCATCTGATCAGCTGAAGATCACATAAGAAAGGTTGATCAATGAGAGTGATTGGCTCGGGGCAGTGCGTGTGGGCGTGCGCGTGTGTGGCGTGTGTGTGTGAATGTATCCTGTGTGTGTAAGAAAAGCAGGTTGTTGAACCCAGGCGGAGTGCCTGGAATTCTGATCTGAAGATTAATTATGCAAATACTGATCAGCTGTATCGATTAACAACTACGTCTGTTTTCGGTTTTGTACCCATTTATTGGAATTTCCAAGTACTAGTAGTCGGAAGAGGAGCTTTAAATGTTCATGCTAGTCTTTTAAAGCTACACAGTGTGGAAAACCGTGACATTAGTAGAAAACAGAAATTAGTGACGGCTCAAAATTATCACCTTGTAGAACTGAACAATATATTGAATTGCTGTTGTACTTGTGTCAATGAATGCGTTGTAAAAATCACAAAGGGCTTCTTGTTGGATGCAGTGTTTTGTAGGCTTTTGTATTTCAGTTGGCATGTATTACATTTTGAATGCAAATAATAACCTGGATATAATCTTGCATATATATTTTGGGTCATATTTGCTAAATCAAAGTTAGCTTGTTAAAAAACACAATTTAATGTCAGAAACATGACCTGAAAGCGGTGTATGTCACATATCGAGTGTCCATCTATGCTACCACACTTAAGTGTGAAATACTTCCAGCCCTTAAGTACCTGAAATGCCATATTTTCTCAGAGTAACAAAAAGCCTCCTTTATGTTACTTATTTGTCACAGAAACTCATTGGCATACTATGCAATAAGTAATCATAAATACATTTACTTACATGCATACATAAATGAATTTTAGCGGCTTAATTGCAAACAACATAAAGCCAAATAGAGAAAGCTGAATACCATAAATTAAAACACATAGAAAGAAGAGACCTACACAGAGAGTAGGGAATTAGGGCTTATACCTTGCATCATCGCAGTAACAATAGGGAGAGTGCTTTTCAGTGGAAGGTATAATCCCATTTCCACACGATAAAGAAATCCTGAGCCAAAGCCTAAGGCTGCACACTTACATCCCACAACACTCGCTCACTCTCCCTGTTTTCCATGCACATGCCACACTGTAAACATTACCCAAAACACACACTCATCCAGTGGTTGGGCAGAGACACCAAAGTCCCTCTCTAGTGTAAATACAGACACACACTTACAAGCTACACACATTCTTTTGCTAAAGCAAGGATAATTTTTGGAATCCACAAGGTAAAGCCACTAACACAGAATGCACACTTTCACAGACTAAACATGGCAGAGGTACTGTCAGCGCTTAGAGACATCCATCTTCTAAGTCTTACTCAAACTAGAAGGAAGTTGGTTGAACAGAAAACGGCTTTGTTCCTCTTTGGGCCGGCATCATCACCATCATCTCTCTGGGTCTCTAATTTTCAGTCCAGCGTTATCACATTTGCATTGTTGTTTGTGGAGAAGAGTTGGAGAGTTGACAGCACTTTTTAGTTTGACTGTGTTTCTGGTGTTCAGTCCAGTATCTCCATGTGCGTCAGGACATTTTGCCATTGTGTTTGAAGTATTCCAGCATATTTAAGCTTGTTAAGAGACTTTGGAAGCTTGCATCTTAGTGTTTGAAATGAATGCAATTTTCTCTGAGCTGTTTTTTTATGTTCTTTATTTATGCTGATAGTTCTGAGAGTATTATACAAAACATAGTTGCACTCCACAGTGTTAGTGTGATACTACTGGTAGTTTTCCCTGTAATTCCTTTCAGTGTTGTTTTTGCATCACATTTTGTAACAGAAAAAATGTTACTCTGTCTTTCTGTTGTATTATATGATATGCAAGTGTGTATGCAAGTAGTGTTACCTTTTCTCATTATACGTGAAAATGTTTTACAAAACTATAGAAAGAAACAGCATGCTGATCTCTCTATAATAATGGAGCATTATTCACACACCTGACCCTAATAAAAACAATAATTTTGACAACCCTAGAATATTTCTTTGCATCACATTTTGTGTGAGTAGGCCAAATGTTACTAAAGTTAATGTGCTCACCTACTTTACTGACAGTAGCACATTATTTTCACTAAGAACCTTCATGTTATTGATCTGACAATTATTTGAATGAAGAAAGTCTGTGGTCTGTATTTATTCAGACTGAATTACTTAATGTTGTAGGTCGTCTGTTATTTTCATACCAACATTATAGAAACATTTGTTTTGTCCATATAGAGCTTGGGAGAGTTGATACTGTTGAAACCTGATGAAGGAATTATCTTGTCTTTTAGGAAAGTATGACAACATTTGATGGACCTCAGACTGACTTCAATCTGAAATTTATTACCAGACCAATGAATTTGCCCTCCAAAGCCTTACTGCTCTCTAGTGGAGACAAATGAGTTCTGTGGCAGATTCTGTTTGGCTTTGTGTTGAAATCTTTGCCATAATAGGCAGCTGTTGGCAGCCTCACTTAGTGGGTTTTAAGAAACTGATAAGATAATCTTCTAAACACTGTGAAATCCTCTCGCTTACTGCCTTCAGTGCAAACCCATTAACACCTTCTTTATGTTCTTTTCAACTCTGCTTTCATCTCTCCAGGGTCTAATCAGTTCATTGGGCAGATGCAGGATTTTAGATTTTATCCCGCTACGTTGACCAACAGGTGAGTTGGATAAAGAGATATGCAGTGAACAACTGTTGAGAAAAAGGGGGAAAACACCTTAAAATATTCAAAGAAATTTATCACTTCACTCATCATTGAAATACATTTTATAACAAAAGCAGAGGAGCACCATACAATTATAAAAGAAAAACTGATAAAAGGAAGGAGCCAAGGAGGACTATGTATTTATTTCTAGATCTGTACGTGTTTAAGAATTCAGCAAAAAAAAAAAAAAGCCAAATAACATGTGCTCTAAGTTTTTGTCAAATAATGGAGGTTGACGGCCTATTTGTTGGCAGCCCTTTCAGGAAGAGCCAGAGGTGCAATTTCTTTGTTGAATTACAGCTAAAAATTCTGTGAGCAGGACAGAAAGGTAGTCACAAAGGTGAGCAGGCAAATGGTGTGATGTGGGTGATGATGCAGGCAGTTCCAGTGTAGCCAGCTGCCTTTCTTATTAGTCTACCAGTTAAGAAAAGGCAGCTCTCAGATTATACCATCCTGGAGCTCTCATGATTTGGTTGTTTCATGTGTGAATGACCAATACCAAATTAAAGAAATTATTGTTTTTGAGGCTGTGTGACAGATTTAAAGGGTAATAAGTGAGATTTTGTTTGGCTACAATTTTATTCCGTTTCAGCACCATATTGGGCAGACTACTGCATTTACTTAAAAATATAACTTATGTACTGTAAAATGTTCATGAATGTAAATCAGTCAAATTCATATATCTGGTAACCTCGAATATAATTTCTCTTTGTAATGGTAGTGTATTAAAGTTTTATGTGATGTTTGTTGTGTTAACAGGGAAATAGTCCAGTTGAACTCTGGAGTCCTGCCGAAGCTCCATGTCCAGTCTGAGTGTCGCTGCCCTCCCAGCCACCCCAGAGTTCACCCATTAGTTGAGAGGTGAAGCACCACAATGTCTTGTGTAGTGAGACACTAAGTAGTGCTTTCAAAATGATTAAGATAAGCTGTATGTTATTAAATACAATTACCAAATTGGAAGACTTAGTCAGTAAGTGTGTTTATTACGCAGCTACATTGAACATGTTTCACTGTTTGAACAAATTTTAAAATAAATTGAAAAATGCAGTTAATTTGCCAATGACACAAGTAATCTAACCATAATAAAATATATAACTACATTAACATTTGTTAAGCTGAGTAAAAATGTAATTTTTAAGTTTTATTTATTTTTAATATTTTTGTTTTGAAGACACTTTGTTTCATGCATGCTGTGTTTACAGGTACTGTATACCTAATGCTGTTGAGGACACGACTAATGACAGGATTTTGAGACTGAACCTCAACGCTCATCCACTTAGTTACGTTAATGACCAGGACATGGGCACCATGTGGCTATCTAAGGTCATGAGTTTACAAGAACTAGATGAAGGAGTCACTATTACAGTGGATTTGGCAAATGGACAATACCAGGTAATGTAACTTCTATACAACAATTTTATGTGATCTGAAACTTTAATACTGTTATTGTCATCTTGACTAGGGACAATCCACAGAAGTACACAGATTGTTTATTAGGTTGTATCATGGTGGGTGATTTAAGTACCAAAGTACAGAGGAAAAGAAATGCAAAAGAAATATATAGATTATTGGATTTAGGAGTTGTTGTGACTGGGAGACTCTTTTTTTTCTCTCTGTGATGTGCATACTGCGTATATGTGTGCGTGCAGGATTTTAGAAACTGTCCTCATGTGGCCATTCAACTCAAGTCCCAACATGAAAGACTCTCTCTGAAGTCAGGAGTATTTGAGTTTTGTATGGGAGTAGGTTATTGCAGCCTTGGTGGCTTAATGCACTCCCTGCTGCGTAACCCAGAGTCCTGGCCCACTGGAGTGGCAGATAAGACTCATGCACACAAACTTGCACATGCGTTATATGTGATAGAAACCCACTCCTGTGTGTGTGTAAAGCAACATATTGTAATTAAAAAAAAATTAGGAGCCTAGCAGCCAACTGCCAACGCGGAGAAATTGTGGTTTCTCAAAATGCATACTTTAGAATTAAGTTTCTAATTAATGCAGATTTATTATTTTTCCATCAACTTCCATTTGCAAATTATGAATAGGGTTCCACAGGTGAGTACTTCAGCAAGTCAACTCCATCAGAATCCATCCTTTTGGGTGACAGATCACCCAAAGGGATGATATAAAACTAAATCACCTTTGAACCAGAAATTCAGATACACTGAATTACAGACATGGAAAAGGTTTGGTGATTGGCAAAGGAGGAGAAGCAGGGGGATCAGAGTCGGGTAGAAATGCAGTCAGAAGACTAAAATATGACAAATATTAAAGAAAATATAAGCCATTAAAAGAAATCACCCAACAAAAAAACAAAACAAAAAGCTGCAACAAAAAAACAAAAATAGTTGAATATTTGCAACAAAAGGTGTGGTTGAATATGGAAGAAATCTATTGCCTCAATTCGCTTTGTAGGTGCTCTGATTTATCATCCCCATTAACTCGTATCCCTTTCTGTTTCAGGTATTTTATGTTATAGTTCAGTTTGGGGGACTTTTACCTGAGTCAGTTTTGATCCAGAGAAGAAAGCTGGACTTGTTGCAACGTGAGCCTGATAACATGACAGATCAATCCTGGTTGGACTGGCAGCATATGGCCAGAAACTGCAACGTGTTTAATATGCAGAACAATGGACCATTACCCAGACCAGACTCAGTCAACTGTCTGCAGCTGCCCAGGTTAGTAAGACTATTTTGACCAACAGCTAAAGAATCCCATGTCTATTCTGACAGTTTTTGAGATTGATTAGCACTATTTAGGAAAAAAGTATTTGTTTTTCCTACTTCATACTAGATAAAGGCTTGTAATCAGACAGTCTTGAAAAACATACTGTGCCATGTTATTGTAATTGTAATATAACTCTAGTAAATCTTTGGAAATACGTAGAAGAAAAAACATTTATTGATTAAGACATCAATCGCCTATGTGAAATTTGAGTATGGGTTTGTCCTTTGACATGTTAGTGTGATTTATGCAGTAGTTATTACAAAACCTTCAACAAACTGCAAAAAAATATTAAAACTGATACATTTTCCATAGACCTTCACTCCTTTGTATGGTGATGACCTCTGAAATATTAAATAAATACACATTTACACACTACAAACATATACTAATCATTTAGTCAAACACTTCGTACAAAAGCCATGAGTCAAATAAACCAGAGGGATCAGGTTCCAACCTATATAAAGCAGTTGCATAAATACATATACTGTACATACTGTATTTAAGCAACCCCACTGTATTTAGTGACACCCTCACTATGGGTATTATGAAGTTAACCATTTACAGAGTTATTTTGGTGCATGAGCTGCAACCAGTTTTGTATTGGCACTAGTTACAATAGTGGACCTGCAAAATATACACAGCTACAATTTATCTCACTAATTTCTGGCAGAGCTGCTGGCATCAAGTGTCTAGTTGGTAATAGATGGAACAGGTATGAATAGATCACAGATTATGCAGTCATTGTTCATTTTCACCTAACAAAGTCTACTGGAACAATGTTACATGTCAGGGTCTTTTTCATCCATCCAACTGATTTTCAACATGATCAGCATCAACCTGTGTGTTGAAGCTTCTAACCTGGTAGCTTCAACCCTTTAAAATCACTGTTTGACCACATATGGAAACAAAGTTCAAGGAGCATGCTGAGAAGTCTGATTAGTGCATCTCAAAGTTCAACTTCGATGCTATTTTCATGTAGAGACAATTGTGTTTTGATGCTGTAATCCATGAAAAACTTACAGATTTTTGTTTTGTTTTTGGACAAATATTTTTTCAGTGATGTGCCACTCATAGGAGGTAACATCACCTTCAGTCTGCTGACCACACAGCCACATGTGAGACCAGGATATAATAACTTCTACAAAACTCCTGCCCTGCAAGAAATGGTACAAGCTGCACAGGTCAGAATACATATGAAAGGGCAATACTACACCGCAGCAGTCGGGGTCAACCAACGACACAGACAGTTTGCCATCAGTGAAATCACAATCAGTGGCAGGTACAAATTTGTCTTGTTTTTATATAATGTATGTCTGTGTTTATTGTTGTAGAAATGTGTCTTTCAGTTTGTGTGAAGCTTGTGATATGTAGATCTCCTGAAGTCAAGAGTTGGCAAATCTCAAATATAGACAAATAAGGCATTTAATTTGTGTGAAATGTTCGATAGACTTTAGATGAGCTATATATACACGACTTAATAAAAAAAAGATTTTTTTTGTTAACTGTCACTATGTCTTGACAGTATATGAGGCAAATAATCTGTAAAAAAAAAGTCTGCGGAAATACACCGCTCTGAGTTAGAAACAACCGATCAGAAGTAGGAGGAAGGTCTTAGCGCTGTTGATCTGTTTGTGTAAGTACTGCTCAGTTTAAGCAGCATGTGCAAGTTCAAGATTTCTTGTTTGCTGCACATGTGCTAATGGTGGAGAAACAACTCTTACCGTTACAGGAAAACTGTTTAACTGCCATCATCGCTGGCCATATTTACTAGCCTGTACATTCGCGACAGTGGGGAAGAAGTTGTAGCGCAGCGGAGAGTAAGGGGGAGACTGTGAGGAGTGCAGTAGGTAACTTATTTTATGTTACCTACTGCAGCTTTAAGCCACTCTTCTCCTACCATATCTACTCTAAGTGTCATAATTGGTTAAATGAAATATTGGAGTGTCTCCTCAGTACTGATTTGTAAGAACTGAGTGAGCACAGTTTTGAAAAATTATTCCACACAGACTGTTGGGTTTCAGCAGAGGTTTTTGAGAGTAATTGTGAACACATCTTTTCATTAGACTGACATTGTGACTGACATAGTGACTGTCTTTTATGACTATGGTAATTATAGGATTATGCAGGAGGCAATCATCTCTCTTTCTTTCCTTCTCCCTCCCTCTAAGCTGTTTTAATTAGGAGCTTGTTACAGTGAAGTAGGAGAAACACAGACTTAATGCTGCTGAAACCTCATCTGTGTGATCTTCATCCATCCATGTCACTCCTTTCTGTTTTATTCGTCTGTCATTTCTTGATTCTTTATCATTCATGTAAACATAAATGTAGCAGGAGAAAGGAAGAAAAATATTAGGGTTTCACTGATATGGAAAATTTGGTTTGATATTAATATCAGATGTTAATATTACTATTGTGGCTGAAAAAAAAAAAATATATATATATATATATATATATATATATATACTGTCCAAATGTGGAAGTCAGAAAATTCACCTGTCTTAGGAGATATAAAGCAACAACAGCAAAGTTGTTTAGCTGCTAACACAGGAGATTGAGCCAGATGCAACGTTTTATACAAGCCCATGTTGCTGAGATGAAAATAAAAAAATAATTCCATAGCTGGATTGAACCTAAGATGAGCAGTGTTTAATTTAAAATATGTTTGTAAAGTGTTATCATATCATCAACCCAAAACTCACCTGCATCATTTGATGTTTTCCTATTATGGTGCAGCCCTTAAATATACTTGTATTGCATAAGATGGTTCCTATTAAACTAGAGTTGCAATTTTCTCAGTTTTTGCATATTTTCTTTCACTAAAAGAAAATATGCAAAAAACCAAAAGGTTTTTATGGGATAAAACAATGTTACTAAAACATCTCCTAAAATGAATCAATTCATTAATACTGTTAAGGCAGTGTGGTGTCACAGATGTTAGCACTGTATGAAAGATGAAAGAGACAAAGCCACTGAATATCAGAGTGAATAATAAAATGTGTTTTTTGTGTGTGTGTGGGGGGGGGGTGCGCATGTGTGTGTATAATGCCATCACATGGTGTTATGATAGAACTGTCTGTCACCTCCCACATTACTCTGATGATGCTTCAAGTGGCATTTATTAATGCTTAATGACCTCTTATCGTTGGAATTACTGATGTTTTAAGGATGAAGGAAATCAGAACAGACATTGTGGGAGAGTGTTTCTCTCATGTCTAATATTTTCATTGCTGGTTTTTTAATTGGAAAGTATGTTTTTTAACTTCTGTTTCTACATTTTAGGCCCTCCTTATTTGTTGCAATCTTTATCCTCACACCATATTCTTTCTGTCACCTGAGCAGATGTGAATGCCATGGCCACGCAGACCAGTGTGACACCAGTGTGACCCCATACCGCTGTCTGTGTCTACCTGAGAGCCACGCAGTCGGAAGCAATGTGAGTAACAAATGTGTCATAACCACACAAATGGAGCATACCTCACAGCTATTTTGACATTGTTTCACACAACAAATTATGGAGAAAATATCAAAAGTTCATGTTAACAAGTCTCATCTAAATTGTAAATTTCCCATCCATTTAAATACAGATCCAAAGCAGTTGTTTGCTTTAACAGGGAAGTTCCAGATGCTACATTTTTAAATTAGATCCGGATATACATACATCACATATATTTAAGCATTAAAATGAATAGATCAGGGTGTCTGTCGTATGGTTCAGTTTACATGAAATCTGATCTAAATAATCTCAGAACAAGGAAAAAAACAAATCTATTTTCATATTTTCTGATATGTAACATCCCAGAATTGAAGGGGAGGGACACTTTACTATTAAAAAGACTGTAAAAGTGTTTTATTTGTTTCATTTAAGCCAACAATATCATTATAAAAATAAACACCTACAAACTGCTACTGTTTGCTGCAGAATAGTGGTTGGGTCCAAACTACCGTTTCTGGAATGGACAGTCACAAAAAGATATTATAGACTTTATAACAGTTGGCATCATCCCAGCATAAGCTTCCATTGGTCAGCAATGAAATATCCAGGTATGACTGCTTTAACACACTGTCACACAGGACAACCTGCATTATTTACTACTGATGCATCATTCATTTGTGTTGCTTTTAGTGTTTTATAGAGGATCCAGAGAAAATCAGTGTCTATATACAGTTTTCATTTAGAACCAATTACATTTTTTTCAGAAGATTAATAAGTAAAATAAATACTTCTTTCCATTCATCTGTTTGAATGAAAAGAATCAAATCAACAAAAAGAAGTCATCATGGAAATTGCATTCAGACATACACGAGTGCCTATGAAAAAATCATTCTCACTTTTTCATGTTTTTATAGACTACAGTTGTCTCTGTGCTCTCTAGGTCCCTGTCCCACCTTTATCCTCCATTCTTTACTGATCACTCTCTGTCTCTCATACTCTGTCGTTCTCTCCTGAGTCGCTGTTTAAATAATGTCTCAAATCGACTAGAACAATGACATTCCCCCAGCATGCATCTCTAATCAGCCCTTTTTTCCCTCTGTTTGTCTTTTGCTTCATTTCTCTCAACCGTTTTCTATAACCCCCACCCTGACCCACTCTTTATGTCTGCACTTTCTAAATATCCCATTCTTTTCAGTTTGAGTCTTTTTTTCTTCCTTCTTATATTTATCAGTCTGAGATTAATCCATCCACCCAAGCAGTTTCTTTCTTTTTTTTTCCCCTAATACATTACTTCTTTTGTTGAGTTGGAAGATGCACCAGATTTAAGCAATATGGACATGTTTTTATGTGACCTATTCTCTGTAGGAGCTTTGATTATTTGAAACACATCAGAGTATAATCTGTTCATTTGTCTACAAAGAGCTCTTTCTTTTGGTGGCTGTGTGCACTTTTCTTTTAAACCTGTCCATGCCATCTCTCCAAGTGAATATTCAAGACCTTTCTTCTGTCTTTGTAATATTGGGGCATAAAAGGCTGTGGGGAATATTAGCGTTTAATATTGCATGCCTTCTGTTGACTTGGATCGGCCTAGTACCATGAAGGATGTTCTACTAATCTGTAGAATTTCCACAGTGACATTAAAGTGACAGAAATGCTCAGACATGTGTCAAAATGATCAACAGGGGCCTTAGAAGACACACACTTAAACTGGCTCGCTCTCTCACGCACACACATGCCGAAACCCATGTGTGTGCAAACGTATGCTCACGCTTGCCCACTTTCTCCCTCTGTCTTTTGATTCTTTCTTATATGCACTCTGTGTCAGACTTGATCTCTCATTCTGTCACTCTGTCTCTGCATCTTGCTACAACCACTGGATTCAGTCGAGGCTGAAAGATATATCATATCATGAATTTTACATGATAGTGCTCACTTTATTTTAATCATAAAATGTAATAGAATTATACTTAATAGTATGTTTCATTTTACTAAGAGTAGAAATATAACATTTCAGTGTTTAAAGCTAACTTTGCTTTAAGCCATCCCTTTTGTCTGTACCCTAAAGGCATGTATTTGATAGTTGCATCAGATTCTATTGCAAACCTCCCAATGGTCATATAATCGTTTTTGTGTGTCTTTATGAGAGCATGTGAGAATGCATTTTGAGGTCTGTACATTTTTGTTAAATTTTGTAGACCTTTGTAACAAGAAGCCACTCAGTAAAGTCAGGTTTGAAAGACGGACTAAGTGGAGAATAGCAAGGTTTTCAACAGTCTCCAAGATTTCATTTTAAGTTGATCAGTTACGGGTTTTTTTTATTTAAAAACTGAAAATAGTGTTTATTTGAGTTTGTACCAATGTGTGGCACTGAGTCTGATATCTATTGACGTTAAGTGGTGTTGCCCAGATTCTCTGCTGCTTAAGGCTGCATCAGCAGCAGATTTTCACCTGCGCTCGGGTTAACCGGGTTAACTTTTCTGTAGATACACAGGAAGCTGATGTGTACACACAAACATTCCCACACACACACAAGCCAGTGCCATGACCTTTGCTGAGAGAGCGTGAAATTGGTCATGGCATTTAGGATAAGATGAGTGTTCCCAGTGGATTTACACTCACGCACACACGCACAGATGCTTATGACAGGCCATCTGAATGTCCACATATCCATTAGAGTAGTCTCCTCACTCAGCAAGTTTTGTCACAACAGTCAGAGTGAAAATAAGATGTTATTCCTTCCTCTGGTTCTCAGTCCAAAATACTTTGATTCACACACATACCCTGTCGCCTCCCCTCCCCACACACACACACACCCGCCCGCATACACAGTTAATGTCTTGACTGTACCAGGAAAAATATGGACAGCTCTCTCATTGAAAATGTGCATCACTAAATGCTAATTTCATCTACAGGCCCATTTAATAAATTAGAACATTATTGAAAAGTTCATTTATTACATTAACTCAATTCACTAAGTGAAGCACATTATAGATTACACAGACTGATGTTTTCAAGCCTTATAAACTGAACTACTTACAGTCGAGTGAAAAAAAAATAGTCCCGTACAGATTTACTTTATTTTTGTTTGTTTTTTAATCACAGAGCACAAAAATATTAAAAGAAAAGATAACCTGAATTAATACTAAATTACTTTTTATGTGATTTAGTTTTATTAAGGGAAAACCAATACAAAATGTCCCAGCCCTCTGTGAAGAAGTAATCTTTCTTCTTAATAAACTATTAAATAACTGTGATTAGCCTAATTTTATTTAATTTTATTGGAAAACTGAAACTGGAAGCTATTATGTATGGATGAGAAACAACATAATTCAAAACTCTGTCTGGTTAAAAGACATTTTTAAGGCTTTGGGGCTCCAGCAAACCACAGTGAGTGCCATTATCCACAAATTGACAAAACATGAAACAGTGGAGAAACTTCTCAGGAGTTGCCAACCAACCAAAATTACTCTCAGGATGTCACAAAAGTATCCAGAACATTTAAAGCATGGCAGGCATAAATTGCCTCAGTTAATGTCTGTGTTAATTATTTAACAATAAAAATGATGCTGAGCAAAAATGGCATTGTCAGTACTACTGCTGACCAAGAGGATTACAAAGGCCTGTCTCTCATTTTTTGGAAGATTTGCATCCTATTTGATCTGCCATAAAACTAACACAGCATTTCCAAAAAGAGCATCATACTGGCTGTCTAACTTAGTGGTGGTAGTTTGATGGTCTGGAGCTGATTTGGTGCTTTAGGATCTGGATAACTTAATTGATGTACTGTAATTAATGGGCTATGAATCTTGTATTCTATCAGAAAGTCCTAAAGGTCAGTGTCTTCAGTTCATGGCATTAATCTCAAGTGTTGTTGGGTGATGCAGCAATGCCTTGACCTGTTATCCCAGATCAAGTTAATTTCTGAAAGACTTGTTTAAAAAGGCTTTGCAGTGGCCTAGTCAAAGTCCTGACTTAAATCCCATTAATGTGGTATGGCATGAGGTTGGCTGATCCAATCTACAAGCTCCCAGTGTGGAGTGATGAACTCCAAGGAGATTAAAAAGACTCGGTTCTAGTTATTGCAAACGCTTAATGGCAACAGCAGTTATTTGGTTTCAGGGGCAGTTACTTTTTCAGATCAGGTGAGGTTGATCTGGATGTTTTTTTCTATTCAGATCATAATTTGAAAGCTGCATTTCATATTTACTTTGAGTCTTTAAAGTAAAATTGATTTCAATAGAAAAAAATGGCCAAACCAGCACTGTATTCACACCATAAAATGAAATGAAAAAAAAAATTCTTTCAGATTTAGGAATGAGTGTGTAGAATCACATTTCAGCACTGACAAAACAACTCTTTCACTCCTGTCCAGCTATAGATTGTTTTTAATTCTTAATATAGCTTATAGCAGCCAAGCGCAAATAAGAGAAAACCGAATTAAAACTGCACAAACTCAATCTTCTTTATGTGTCCTCCTTTTTGCTCTGTTGCAGCATGTAGATGATGGAGAGCCATCAAAACCTTTTGTATGAGTAGAATGAACGCGTACACTCTTCTTTTAACTCCCAAACACCAGTCCCTCGACTAATTAGCAGGCAGGGAGGGAGGGAAGGTAAAGCAATGTTGTATGAAAAGAAAAGAGAAGAAAGGGAAAAAACCCTCTGTCTTTCATTTGGTATGGTAATATTTTCAGCTCACATAGTCACCGTGACTATGAGAACAAGCAGTTGAGGGACAGTGGAGACAGGAGGGGGTGAGGAAGAGGAGAGATGGAAAGATGGGAGAGATGTACAGAATGACTTGTTTTTCTGAAAGAGGCGTGTTAGAAAAAAGGATGAAGGCTAGAAATATGGAAATAGACTTGAATAGGAAAACTATTTTGCTTCTGGACTCCACTATATTTTAACATTAATCAGTGAGCATAGGGACAATTTTTTGACTTTAAAGGCGAAAAGAAGCATCAGTGACGTGTGAAGCATATCAGAAGAGACCCACAGCCAGGAAAATAGACATATATGCTAAAGTGCTAAAAAAAATGGTGAAACTCACAGACTGTCTGTTATTGAAGGTGTGGCGGGAGATGGACCTCATCCAAACATTATGTCACATAGAAAGAGCAGGAAACATGACAGAGCAAACATGAATATGCAGGCAGTTCTGAATTATGTTGTACTCTTAAGAATGTTGGTCTTTATACATTTCTTTCTGTTTCTGTGTTTTATTTTTTGTCAAGATTTAATCAATTTTGAGTCATTTGCTACTTCACACCACAGGATTTATTCAAACATGTTCTTTTCTATAACATTTTTGTTATAGAAAATGTTTGTTCTCAACATTTTTGACCAGTGACAGATAACATCTTCATCATGCTGTCCTCAAAGCTGAAGGTTTAGAAGCTGGAAAAACGGGCAACCATAAGGATTTGAAGGCTAAATGACTGGATGAGAGAATCTCCAAATTTGCAGCTATTGTGTTTGCCAGTCTACAGTTTTCAGTATCTATCAAATGTGGTTCTAGGAATTAACGGCAGTGAAGCAGGGATAGGATCACAGGCAATCAAGGCTTATTGATGCACATGCATGATGACTACGCTGAAGCTTCACATCATCCTCACTGTGAAGCATGGTGGTGGCAGCATAGTGTTGTGGGGATACTTGTTGGCAGTGGGCTCTGCAAGGTTTAGAAATGCAGGAGGTAAAATTAGTGCAGCAAAATATAAGGAAAAATATAAGGAAATCCTGGAGGCCTTCATTGAGTCGATGACCCTGAACATCCAACTAAAACTGCACAGAAATGGTTTGAACAACATGGCGGATGTTCTGATGTTTTGTTGTACCAACATAACTTCAACCAGATGATGTAAAAAAATGTTGCTGATTTCATTTATCTAATTGTTTCATTGTGTTTGTTATTGTCTGTTTATCCTCAAAAACGTACAAATACATTTATTTAACTTACGGTCATGTTTTACTCTTGTTTCCTTTTTTGTTTTACATTAATTCTCAATATTTCTTACTTCCTCTCTAAAACACAAATTGTACCACCTTCCTCCAGTCATCATCAACCCTCTCCCTCCTCCTTTCACCTCCTGAACACCCCCTCGTCTGTGTGTCATACATAATGGGCCCTGTGCAGGTCTGCATGTGTCACACATGGGAAGAACTCCTGTGTTTTTTAATACATTTTTAATCCTGCCATTTGATGCCCCCCTTGTCCACCATAATTCGTACTGACTGCTGAACAAAATCAAAGGACTTGTACTTTCTGCTTCCCTGTGCTGTTTTCTGCTACAAAAAAATTTATTTCTACATCACTTTTTCCTCTTTTTCCCTCCCCTCCACACACACCTTGGTATGTTTATTTTGACATGAAAGTGTGACTGTGTAAAAGCGGTAGCTGTTGCAAGTCTATCCTCATTAGATGTCAGGTCCCTATGCTGTTTGCGTTTGTGTGTGTGTGTGTGTGCGTGTGTGTGTGTGCGTGTGTGCGTGTGTGTGTGTGTGTGTGTGTGTGCGTGTGCATTCATGATAATATGGTGAATAGCTTTGTGTTTTCTACTGAGACACATTGTGCTTTTTAGATTAAGATTTACAGTGCTCATTGATTTTTTAAAAATTATTATTATTGTTGTTTTATTTCATTGCTTAACATTTCCCCTGTTTCTTAATAATTTCCCCACCCACTAGCCTGTTTGTGTAGACCCTGGAGGTGTTTAGAACAGTGGTTCAACAAACTCTGAGTCTGTGTTCTCAGAGTTTATTTGCTGTAAGACGTGAACCTGAGTTTTTCTTTGTCATTATTTATTCAATTTTTATAAAGCAGGGATATATTTAACAGAATTTGCTAGTTTTTGGTCTCACTTCTCTCTTTATTAGTACTCCTCCATCCTTGAGGTGACAATATGGTCTGTAGTGTCTTTAAATCCAATAATACAATATTACATGAATCCACTCTAAAATGTATTGCTTTGAGATGTATTCATATTTAAAATGAAATAGCAATTTCTGTATTTTTAGATCAGCTCAGTTATTCCTCAAGCAGAAGGTATTTTGCCTCAACAGTGTCTAGATTTTCATCAGTATTAATTTGTAAGACCTAGGAACTCTGACCCCAGTTTATTTGAGTAAGAATAATAATTTTATTTGCAAATAACTAATTTGTTATTTCATTCACTCATTCATTTAACATGTGTAATGTTACTGCTGAGACTTTTGTAATTTGGAAATCGAAAGGTGATATACCTTGGTTTTCTTTACCTTTTTTTGTTGTTTTGTTTTTGTTTTTCAGTGTGAACATTGTGCACCACTCTACAATGACAAACCCTTCAGGTCAGGTGACCAGCTCCAGCCTATGAACTGCCGGCTCTGTCAGTGTTATGGCCACGCCGTCTCTTGTCATTATGACGCCCTAGCTGATGAGCATCCAGACGAGCACTATCAAGGCGGAGGGGGAGTTTGCGACCACTGCATGCACAACACCTCAGGTGCTCTCTTGTAGGCAGAAGTTATTGATAGACTGAAAAAAGTAGCGCTGAGCTATAAACTGGCTGGCTAATTACTATAATCTAGTAAATGTTTACATAATTAATTCATTCAGTTTTATCATAAGAAACAATAAAGGCCAATAATTTTCAGCCAATCCCTGTTTATATTTGTAGCTATAAAGAACAAAGTGTAGGTGCATCATATAATTAGCAACACTTCTCTGATAGACATGTGGTTTGTTTACATTAGCATTTGCCAAAAAGAAAATTACTAATTGAAATAAAGTCTTTAAACATAAAAACAGTAAATAATATTAATTTCCATGCTTATATCTGCAAGATGCCATAATCAGTTTACCTCTCTTTCTTGACCTCCACTAGCTTATGGGCCGTAACAGTTGTGTGTTGCACTAGCCATCTGCTGTTTGAATACAGCTTAACCTTTAACATGGTCATCATCAACATCTGGTTCAGGAGATTTATTAACTTTTCTACTTTATACACTTTGTCCCTCTTAAAATAAGGAAAGAACTGTGAGCGCTGTGTAGGTGGATTCTTCAGACTGCAGGACTCTGATCCAACCTCAGCTCATGTGTGTCAGCCCTGTGACTGCAATGCTGCTGGAACCGTCGAAGGTGACACTGAGTGTGCCCAGGTAAACACTGACACATGCTGAACTTAAAAGTAATGTTATGGCAACTTGTTAATTTGGGAGATTTTAAAACTGAACGAGTGACCACATTTTCTTCTTCATATCTCTGTATCTTTCACGGTGTGTCTCATGTAAAGATTGGAGGACAGTGTAACTGCAAGGCTGCAGTAACAGGCCGTCAGTGCGCTCACTGTTTGCCTGGTTGGTATGGTCTCAATGCCACAAATCCAACCGGCTGCACATCCTGCAACTGCAGTGACCAAGGCACCGTGATCACCTCAACAGGAGCAGTTTCTATCTGCAACAAGCACACAGGGCAGTGTCTGTGCAAACCTCATGTCACAGGTAAATATGTGAAAAATCCTGCAAAAGACTGCATTTGGGTATCAAAGAAGACTTAACACAAAGTAAGTCATTTTAGGAATCTGAGTTGAGATAAATAAAATTCCATTGTGAAAGTCAAAAACAATAAACGTTTTGTATTATAATACTTTGCTTTTCAAAAATTTATACCTTATGCTAACAAAAGTATGTTAATTAAAAAGGAACCGTTCACCTTTTTTGGGGTGAGAACTGTGACCTCAGACTAAATGGAGCTGACTCTCATCCCAGCTTCTCACTCATCTGTGATCAGCTGCAGTGGCTTATGAGGGGGATGAACTGAAGAAACCTTCAGATCTACATCCTTTGTGAAACCGGAAGTTGAGACCTTGAAGTTCTTGAATAAGACGACTTACAGAGCTCCACTACTCCTTGAGATCCAATCCATGAGCACCACAAACAGAATATGACAAAGTTTTAAACGATTTTAAATCTTCATTTTATTTCAGCATGCACTGGAAACAAGGTGGACTTTGTGCACAGCTCTTGTTTTTAAAAGTCACTCAGCCATGATTCAATATGCAAGCTGCATTTTTCAAAATAACATTTTTGTAAATAGTGTATTAGTTTTCTTCCTCTTCAGTTATTGACTACATTGAATCATTCACTCTCATACAATTTGCCTATAAAACACAAAATGACTACGTTAAAGTTTGTTGATGTAATATGACACAAAGCCAACTGACTTATCAATGCATTTCCTTAGTAAATTTGAACAGTAACATTTTTAGTACCCAATGTGGTTTGATGCTTGCCACAAAGCAATAGTAAATTTCCTTTCTACTCTCTTTAATTGTCCAACAAGTTTGCCCTAATTAATCCATATGGGTTTCATTGAAGTGCTCACAAGCAAACATCTGTACACTGGGTGCACATTATAAAAGAAGCATGAGCATCTACACACTGAACACACACATCCCTAAGTGTCGTGGTAGCCAAAATAAACAAGCTTTTCTGCTAGTGGGGCTTCTAGCCGTTGTGCCGCTATTCTTGATAAATGGTTTCACTCCTATCCCCTGTGTGTCTTTGAAGACCAAGCTTGTATGAAATGCAAAACTGGCCAGCTCTTCTCAACTCACCGCATCATGCTTATTGCTAAGCCTTGCTACCAAGGGCCCATGTTGTGCACGTGGGTGTGTGCATGTGTAGCATTGGTGTGTTTTTGTAAGAGATGGATGTGACCATGTGTTGAAGTTCATTTATTTCTCCCTAACCCTTTGTTGTATGTTGTGGAAGTGTTTGTCCACAAAAATGTCTGCGTGTTTGTGTCAGTACATGCACATGTATGTGCACGTATGCCATCAAGGACTTAGCTGGTATTTAATTCTCTAATTCAGTGCCAAGTTGATTAAAACAAACTGCAGCAGCTTCTTGTATTTCTTCACACTTCTTCTTACAAGACCCATTTTTTTCTGTCCTTGTTTGTTTGGGTGCTCCCACAGGTATTTTTCAGAAATGAGATTTGATTATGGCAATTTATTACCGCCAAGCTGATACTTTGTGTAGAGCAATGGCAGGCTCGCTTCTGAAGGATGGGATTGAAATGTGTGCACACAGACGCAGATACACACATGCAGAAAACTGTTCGCTCATAACAAGGTGCCAGAGTGCAGTGTGTTCATAATAGTGTTTGAAATGGTGATGCATGAGCCTGTTAACCAGCTGGCTCCTGATAAAAAGCTTGGCCATGTTACTGAAAACACACATATGCAAACACACACACATCCACAGGGGCATCTTGAGGCAAAATACATAGCTTTGTTCTGATCTAATATCATTTACCTCTTTTTCTACTAAATTTTTACCATTTATTTTTTGTTGACCATTCGTCTTTTATGTTATTACCTCAAGAGTTTATTTCAATATAGATTTGATTTTTAATTACTAAACAAGGTATCATTGCGTTATTAATTATCAGTCTATTTATCACATAATAAACTATGCTGTGCGTTTTAATGTCACAAAACACATTCAGTAAATATGCGTATGTCTCTACTGTACTATTAATTATGACCCATGAAGAAAAAACATCCATAGCTATAAAATCATTAAAGTGGATGGGTCAGGAGAAACACAAGTGTTGGACATATGCACTAACACAGATGTACTGGTATGTTTCCATTAATCTCTGTGTGCACCCACACATTCATAGCCACCCACATATGAACACGTGCTCCCTCATAAACGACTGTGGTGACTGCATTGCCCCCAGGCATCCATTTAGGGACAGATTGCCTGTCATAGAATACGTATGGCATATTCAAATAAGCCCTGCACACACTCACGCTGCATATCATAGTTTAACTGGCCTTAAAGCTTCACACTGCTTTCGCGGCTATCAAACCTCTTTTGGCATGAAATTGATTTTTACTGCTGTTTGATGATTAAATATAAATAAGAGAAGCATAAAGAGTTCAGAAATAATACGAGTTAATTTTTTAATTAATTGCCCATACTAATGAAAAGAAAATTTTCTTTAACGTAAAATAGTTTCTATTCTTACCCTTTAAAACAGGATGAGGTTATTAAGTGTTTGGGAGGTGAAGCTAATGCATGTTTTAGTGTTGGTATTGAAATAACTCTATTTTTAAATGTCATTATTGTACCTCCTTTTCCCTTTTTTCTATTCTTTTCTTGTACAAGCGTTAAAATTATTTATTTATTTATTTATTTATTTATTGCTCGGTAAAATTAAGTGTTTTGGCCTGAGGTGAGTGATCCATCATGAGCAGAGGGCCTGGCCCTAATGATGGCAGCTTTATTCACTCACCCACCATTTCTCTTGCTCTCTGAATCACACACACACACGCCTGCACAAAGAGAGGCCCTCTTCAATAATCGGTAAATGAGCAAAAACAGAAGCTTGTATTTTTATTCTTTCTGAAGCTCACTTCTTCTCATATCCAGGTCTGTCATGTGAGAGCTGTGAGTTTGGATACTGGAACCTTTCCCACCCAGATGGCTGCATCCCATGTGACTGTGACCCCTTGGGTTCCCTCAGTTCATTTTGTGAGCCCAGTGGGGGGCAGTGCGAGTGTAAGCCTGGGGTGGGAGGCCAACGATGTGATTCATGCGGCAGAGGCCTGCATGGCTTAAGACTGGAGGGATCCTGTGCCCCCTGCAACTGCTCACGTGACGGGACGGTGCCTGGGAGGAACTGTGATCCGTACACGGGCCAGTGTGTGTGTAAGGTATGAGCAGATGGATCACAGTACATTAGAATAAAATGTGAAAAAAAAAATATATTGTTTCAAGTTCAAAATGTCAAGACTTATTATAATAGATCTGATCCATCCAGAGGCATGTGTCTCAAATGTTTATTCCTTACTCCTATTGAAAGTTACAAGGAATAGCATTTCATTTTGCTGATGAAAATGCAAAATTTACTTTCTCAGAGAATTGGAAAATTAAAAGTTAATAAACAAGGATTATGTCAGCTGACTCAAAAGCATGCAGTACAGTATGACATGAAAAGTCATCAGCCTCTGGTTCTGCTGATATGAACATTGAAACCACGGACATTCAACATTGGTGCTTCTGGCACATGAAGCTGGTGCAACAGTAGAATATTAGCATCTCCATAAAGCTTAACAGCAGGGGAGCATGAAATGCTGTAATATTTCTCTGCAAAAGGCTTTACTTAACCTCCATGGACCAACCTCAGCAGAAGACAAATCGTCACTGTTGCAAACTTCACACTGAACCTTAGACGGCTTGGATTCCATGTCTCTCTGCTCTTCCTCAGGTCTGTGGGACACTGATTTAAAAATTCAACAAATTAACTATGAACCACTAAACAGTCCGGTGCTTATCACAACAAAATGTCCTGAATGTGGCAGCTCTTGAAGCACTAGTTTCTACCACAGCCAGCACCTTGTGAATCTCCCTTAAACTCTTAAGTTTTGCTTTGGAATCTTTCAGGGCTGTACTTAAATCTGCTGCTTTTCCACTGTTTTGCACCACAGTTTTTTCCTTCCACTCAGTGTTCACTTGATGTCCTTGGTAAGAGCATTATGTAAACCTCATTGTGGAGGTAAGACAAGTGTCAAGTCAGCAGGCTTCTTCATCATTGTGTAACATTATAACATACATGTACTTTTTGTGTATTTAAAATCCCTGTTGTGCTTTGATCTTGTGGTCAAGTTTTTGGAGAAACAGAATCTTTGGGTTCCATCAGCTATAAAATTGAAAATTTTCAGAAAAATACTGAAATATATCAGTCTGTGTAATGAATCTCTGTAATGTATGAGTTTCTCATTTCTAATTGAATTACAAAAAAAAAACTTTGAGGATATTCTAACCTGATGAGGTGCACCTATCTTTTTTATATACCTGTATTCCTATTGCACACTTTTATGTGACACACTGACAGCCTTAAATAATGTATTGCACAAAAAACATGACTCTACTTTCCTTGAAAGGATAATCTTCACCTCCGAATGGCACTTGCTTGGGAACAAATAGTTTTATCAGTTTTCAAAGAGAATATCTTTATTTCGAATGACTTCTTGGGATTAGATTCTAATCATTCATACTACATGAAAAGCTTCATATGTAAGATTCATTGTTTATGATTTATAAAGAAATCAAGGACAAGGTTTTTTATACATAACTCTGGCCAAATGTAAGTTTAAAACTGTGACAACAAATTTGAAGCAATAAATCAGAGTAAAGGGAAGGTAATACACCAAAATACATTACATTTTCACATTTATGATCAGTATTATTTGATCTTCGTGTCATCTTTTTTTGCTTTTTTAGGAACATGTAGAGGGCCATTATTGTGATTCATGCCGTCATGGTTACCACACCCTGGAGCAGCGCAACAGCCTGGGCTGCCTGCCGTGTGTGTGTGACAGTAGTGGAACTGTGCCAGAGGGTGTGTGTGATATGAGGACCGGACAATGCCCCTGCAAGGAAGGAGTGGAGGGTGCCCACTGCACCAGCTGCGTTCAAAACTACTATAACAGAAGTTTAGACCTTGAGAGTAAGAAAATGATTCTGTCCAACCTTTATCATTTAAAATGTTTTAGTAGTTTTTTACCATGGAGGTTTCTGGTTGCTATGTAAGTCTTTACCAGTCAAATAACACGGCTTGTTTTTATTTTTGTCAGAAGGTTTGTCTCAGGGCTGTGTGCCATGTATCTGTGACCCCAGGGGAACAGTGACAGGGTCAACCTGTGACAGCGCCACGGGGCAATGTGTTTGCATCCCATCACGACATGGAAAGGACTGCAGTAGCTGCCGACCTGGTAAGTTAAGATAACTGACTGACAGATGATAAATGAGTTCACAAAAAGAAAAAAATACACAACTCCTAACAGGTTAAGATTTTGTTATGAAAGAGTTAAAGTTCTGTGTCAGAAATGTTCCAGGTGTTGGGATTCTGTTTGATATGTGTGTGAATATAGACATTTTCACATTTTTGTGCATTTTTTGTTTTGTTTTTTGAATTTCAGTTTTTTTTTGTTTGTTTTGTTTTTTTTGTAAGATTTTTATGAGTACATCTGTACCTACTTTTGTCCTTTTGATTGGTTTTGTGTGATAAAAGCAGCAAAACATTTGTGATGGTGGACATTTTGAGACAATTTTTAAAGATGTTCACATTGAATGCAGTCAGTGTTGTATTTTTATATTTTGATTATGTTTTCTCATAATGTGTTCACTTTCATGTGTTTGAACAGTAATATTTAAATAGTTCTGTTGTTGCAGTGCAAGCTTATGGTCCACATTTTATAGGTAATACTTGCCTAAGTGGCTAACAGAATATTTAATGTATTTATCAGCTCACAGGCATTGAGAAAAATTATCTCTATTGATTTATGCTTTGAAATGTGGAGTGCCTAATGTAACCTCAGACACTTTTATTGGTTCGGTGTTGAATTTTATTACAGATAAATGGCAAACAACACATTTTATTAACTATGACTGAAAGCATAAATGGTTGCTTCAAACTGTATTAAGCTGCATTCAAAATCATTTACCCTTGTATTATTGTAAGACTTGTTGTGTTGCATTTATATAAACGTTATATATACAGTATATATATATCATTTGCTATCATTCATCAAAATACTGCACTGCATGTTTGCAATCAAACATGCAGTGCATAAATAAATATTTTATTTATTTATTTTTTTTCATTTATTTCTGTCCAGGCTTCTACCTCACTCCAGATCACAGTGTGTGTTTGGAGTGTGACTGCCATCCTATGGGAGCAATGCAGCTTAGTTGTGAGAGCCAGAATGGACAGTGTGTCTGTGCTCATCGCTCAGTGGGAGGAAGACGCTGTGACCAATGTCGTGAGATGTTCTTTGGATTTAACCCTGGTCTAGGAAGGTAGGTTTAACACAAACCCTCTCACACGTTAATAAACAAAGAGAAATGTTAATTGTATATCTATTAAGGTTTTCATCTTCACTGGTGGCCTTTAATCAGTAGTAGTTCAATAAAGGTTACTTTATTATGGTGAACCTGCTCTACCACTGAGCTACCTGATGCCGCATCAGTTGTGTATCTTAGAAAGTTTTTTCCCCCAATTATTTTTTTCTCCATTAAAGAAACTCATGGATTTCTGTAGCTATTCATAGAGTGCCTCCAGGTGCAATCCCTATATGGAGAGTTTGTAGAAAGGTGAGCAGACAGATGACTTACATGAGTTAAGAACTGCTTTGACCTTTGCTGCTCATGTTGCTACCTGCAGGCCATCTCACATGCTCACACAGCTTAAAACACTCATCCACAAATAACTGTTCACTTTAGACACAGTATTAAACTCGTCCATACACACACACTCTACAAGGTGTCATAGTAGATGGATTGACCACAAACTGTTTGACCAGTTGTCCACTCTGTGTGTACATTGGTATATTGATGCATATTTTAGCTGACCTTGTCTGATAGCTTTAGTTTCTGGTGTGGCTTAATTAGAGGTGACATCAGGCTGTGGCTGAGATCTCTCAGCTGTGAAGAAGGATGGAGATGGTTTAGAATAAGACATGCATCAGATTTAATTGACGATTTTTTTAAACCTGGAAAACCATTTTGTCTACTACTAAAGAAAGCTAATTTAATTAAACATTTCACCACTTCAGCTTTGCACATTATTGTGTACAATGTTTTGCTAACCCCTGTAAGTTTGAGTGTTTATATTTTTGCAAGACAGTCTGTTTAAAATTTTGTATAAAGAACAAGATTAGAAGATGTTTAAAAGAATTATAACATATTATTCTTCCTGGAATAATGACCAAAGTCATTCTTTGCCAAAACTGATTTTTTTCTGTTATCTCATCTTTTGGCAATAAAGAGGTAGTGATGTTTTTTGCAAAAATCACTTTTGGCAAAAAATGACTTAGGCCATTACTACTACTAGGAAGGTGACAATATTCAATTTATTCTATGTATACCCTAAATTTCATGCTGAAATGTGATTTAATGTGCAGTAATGGTTCTCCCTAATGGCATGAAAAAACATAAAAACACAAACACTCCACTTTTAGGCTCATTGATAAAAGGAAGACTGGGTGCAATGTTGGTGTTTCTCCTTGGAAAAGGGAGTGAAGGTCGAGTCACTGTGGCACTTTCTGTATCAGCGTGTGTATCCGTGTTGGTGCACCAGTTGGCAGGACAAATTTGCGCCTCTTTACGAGGCTGTGGCTTTTCACACGGCAATAAAGAAGGTGCATTGGTGTGTGGGGGGTGTGTGTGCGTGCGTGCGTGCGTGCGTGTGTGTGTGTGTGTGAGAGAGAGAGAGATGCATAGAATATGTGAGTACAGTATGCAGCGAATAAAAACACACATCAATAATGTTTGTGTGTAGGTGACAGTAGCATGGTTTATACCGATTCAGTTTGCCAGACTGGTGTGCTAAATGTTCTCCAACACACATATACTGCACCACGTGTTGTGTGTTTGTAAAGGTGTAAGGTGGGTGGCCGTATGCTCACCCACTGCCCTGGCCCTGCGGGGGTAACACCAAACCAGTGACCTAGACACAGACACCGTCAGACAAATACATGCAGTCACACAAATGGACACACACTTTGGCGACTCTGATGGGGTATGAAGTTAATATCACAGCTATGGGGTGGGATAGATGGTGGTTAGGGTTTCCCTCACAGTGTTAAGGAGATGACCCGGCACTTCTCACTCTCAAGCACACACACAGTCATCTTTAAACATTTATACATTCTTGAAGACACATTTAATAATGTATTTACTTTTCGTTTTTGGTTCCAGCAGGCTTCCACACTACTCTCACAGCATCTATAGAGGGGCTGTTTCAGAACCCCGCAGTAACTAATCTTGAGTCCTATAAACATCACACAATGTTTAGATTCATAAGTCAAAATTGTAATTCAGTTTAGGCTACTTATTTAACACCAGAAGTAAAGTATCTTAAAAGAAAAGATACTTTAAAGACCCAGACTGAGAGACCATTTAGAGGTTCAGAAAACCTTTGCAGGTGTTTTGAGTTTATTAGCTGATTAGGATTTAACTTGAAATTCAAGTTAAATCCAGGAGTTTCCTGGATTTAACTTTTTCCCAGTATTCTAATATTCTGAGACACTATCTTTTGGCTTTTCATTATCTTCAAGCCATAATTGTCAACATTGTTATAAATACAGCAAGCTGTTCCTTTCCACTGGTGACACTGCTGACAGTGGAAAGGAACAGCACAACAGTTATGTGCTGTTCATATAATTGTGAACACACTTGATTGATTTGGAGGTTGTAAAAATCTTTTGCACAATTCCCATTCTATTGTTGTGCATGAGCAGGTTGTTTGGATGTGTGGAAAAGCTGCACTTTTTCTATGGATTTGGATGCGGAGTGTTTTGGGAGAAAAAAAGTTTTGTGTAAGCAAAGTGATGTGTCAAAGACAACTTAGATGGTTTTAAGTTTTTGTTCATTAAGAAACCTTCCTTAACCTCATAAAAGTTTGAGAAGAGTTCACTGTTATTCTCAACAGAACACCATATGAGCCATTAAAGTTCACTAATTCCCTCTTGCATAGGAGATATTTCCTCATACTACTGCTTCCCATTTTTTTTGTCATAAATAGATGCCAGCCTTGTGCATGTGAGCCAGAGGGCAGTGTCAATAGTTCATGTGATCCAGACACAGGAATGTGTGTGTGTAAACTGCTGGTAACCGGAGACAAGTGTGATTCTTGCCAGCCTGGAGCAAGTCATTTTGATCCTGAGAACCCTTTTGGATGCAGCAAATGTGGGTACCATCAGTCTTTAGTTTGATTAATACAGTTCACCAGTTTTTTGAATTAATAAAATGATTCAAACCCTGTTTGTTTCTCCTAATTTTCCTTCTAATTTTGGTTTTGTTTCTTTGTACAGCTCCTTCACAGCAGCCTTCACCGATTGGCTCAGTTCTTAGTTACTCATCAATCCGTCTTTCCTGGCATCCACCTGATTCCCCAAATTCACATAGGCTCAACTACACCCTCATGAGGGATGGACAGTCAGTTCATAACATCCAGAGACATTTTCCTTTCAGTATGTACCAACACAGCTTTTCAAAGGTTTAATTTTCCCAAATTTTATTTGCATGGCATAAATACTGCTGTGTTGTGTATTCTGACTTAATTTAATTTTCTTTTGTCAAGGCCTTGAATCCTTTGTGGACGTTGGTTTGTTTCCCTTTACCAACTACTCCTATTGGCTCATCACAGCTAATGTAGCTGGTGAGACAATAAGTGCTTCAGCCTCGTACCAGACTTTAGGAGCTCCACCTTCTGGAGAGGAGCTTCATTTAAACCTCCTTGGACGACCAGGCCCAACCAGTGCAAGCTTTAACTGGAGCATACCAAGAAATGATACAGGCCCAGTCGAAAGGTAATGACTGAGTATTTATAGAAAGAGCACTTTGACTTTACAGCTTTTCTTGTTGCAGCCTGTGCAATGTTTTGGACTTCAAGTTCAAATTACATTTGAAAGATTAGGATAGATTTTGAAGTTTTGTAGTGAACATAGGTGGGGAGTATCTAGTAGGCAAAAGGAAATGAGGCAAATGAGACTGGAAAAATATTGACAAAAAAATTTGCTCATATTGTAAAGTTACTGTCTACATGTTTACTTGGTGTCTGTGCAGCTAAAATATTCTGCATATATTCTTAGATGCCCATTTGCCCACCATTGCACTTAAATTAAACAGAATACTGGGATAATATATCAACTAAATGCAAAACTTGATTATATCTTCTTTATTTGTGTCTTTTAGGTTTGTGGTATCATCAGTGGAGTTATCTGATAAAGCAGAGCCAGTTATTCACTACATAGGTTTATCTACAGAGGCTGTGGCAAGCGGTTTGAAGGCCTTCACACAGTACTCTGTAACACTGGAGGTAGGTATGCCCAGGTGCCATGTGCAATATTTTTACTTATTTAAATTTGGCCATAACTTGGCCGTTGTTTCTCCTAAGATTAAAATAAAGTTTTGTTCTAATCTCCAGGCCTGCTCTTCTGGGGGCTGCACCTCTAGCCCTCCACTGTATTTTCTGACAGCCGCTGCACCACCACAAAACCAGTCTGCTCCCAACATCACTGCTACAGGACCTCATACACTGCATGCTTCTTGGGAGCCTCCGAGTCAGCCCAATGGTATACTGCCATGTGCATACACTCCGTCTTTCTGTGCTTACGTTGTATTGAGTTCCTTTATTTTTTTCTACATAATACAGAACAACCCCAAACATTCTCTGTCAATGTGAACAACTGTAAAAAAAAAACCCCTACATATAAACGTGTAATTTCAGGAAACACAATAGTAGGGATGTTTGCATTCTTCGTTCACACTGAATAGGAACAACATAACAGTGCACACAAACACATAAACTCCTACACACTCTCAACATACACACTGAACTGAGAGTGTCTTTGGTAAATCCAGAGAGCTTTGTAGTAGCTCTAAGGCTCAGTGTCAAACAAAGCTGTAAAACCTGAGTTTCTCCCTGTTTTCATCTCTTGTCTTTTTGCTCTTATTGATCATTTCCCTCCCAACTGTGCCCTGAACTCACATTAGTTGTTGTTTTTCTTGTTGCACCTTTATCTATTATTGGTTTAAAAACAAGTCGTCTCTCTTTTATTTCTCTGAGCCAAATTCAGTACTATTGTCTTTGCCAACCTTGAAATTTTACTGGTTAAGATGGTGTGGATGGAGAAGAATAAAAGTAGCCTTTTTATTTTTTATCATCCAAGAATCTTAAGTATCTTCAAAAACTAGTGGATGGTGGTGGACAGGAAGGCTCTCTGGTTAGCAGTCAGTTTTGTAATGAAGTATCCTCTGACTGAAGATTGTTGCTGTATGACTGTATTGTGATTGTTCAGGCAGCATAGAAACTAATTAACTAAATCTTAATTTTTGGAAGCATAACGTCATTATTACTCATGTTTCATATACTGATTTGATTTTCCTTTTTTCCTGGCACAGGTATTATCACCAAGTATGAGCTCTTTCTCCGTGGACCACTGGAGTCAAAGAATGTATCAGCATTTACCTCCGAGACAAGAGTTTTCTCCAGCTCTGGTTGGCTGGATCCAAGCGTGCTCCCAGAACAAAATTCAACCAAAAAGACTACATTGTCCCCTCCTGAAAGTAGTACCATTATAGAGGGTATGCAGGCATTTTCAGCCTATCAACTAAGAGTTGTAAGTGTCAACAGTGCTGGAAATGTCACATCAGAATGGACCACAGCACACACCTTGGAGGGAGGTTTGTATCCACTGCTGTAACTTTCTAATATTGAAGATCAATGGGCTCGCTTTCCCTGTGTAGACATAACAGAGCAATATGTAAAATAGACATGAAACATAATGATTGATTTCCATGTAGTATACAAAATGGGTGGAAGGCAAATACATTTACAGTCTTTTTTTCATTTGTTATTTAGAAACCATGTTTCATAAATGGTTTTAAAAATATCCTCATTACAACTGCTAAGTTTCTTTACCTCAGCAGGTAAATCTACCAGCTAACTGTTAGCTCAGTACTGATCTGAGTAATATTTTGGCATCAAGTTTGACCTTGTGATGATAGATGACTATGTATAGACTCTACAAGTTGGAAATATGTCCAAGCAGAAGTTTCTCTCTTGACAGAAGAAGGTCATGAACACTTGCTGATTTGTGAGAAAGCACAGTGTGAGAACATATTCCTGGTCCAGATAAGAAATAAATTCTCCAATGTGAGCCTCTTCTTTACACCACCTTAATGTAACAACTCAGAAAGAAGCCAGACCACGAGAAATTTCCGCTAGATATGCATCAGTAGGTGTAAATTATGGAGAAGTCATCTGCTTACTAAATGAAATAAGGTAATAGTTAAGAAATTCAACAAAAAGACAAAAAAAAAAGAAACAAGGGTAACTGTCAGATTGATTGAAAAAAATGGAAAGGGAAATAAAAAGTGCATGTGGGGGAGGGGGAACTCATTAAGGTATTTGAATTTCAAAGAGATGATATGGCTCATTAAGACTAAATGATTGCCTCCAACATCACTCTCAGCTGTGTGTCTGGATAACAAGCATGTGATAACACGATTTTAGATGTGAAATGTGTGCCAGGGTTTTAGCACATACATATGCAGGGTGGAAGGCAGAGATATGACAGTGGTTATGTTGACCATAAATCACATTTCATAGCATATTTCACAGTTTGATGCCATCAATGGTGAAATAAAGAATTTCCCTCTCTAATCTGTCGTGTAATTGTGGTTATCACAACCATAGAATTGCACAAGACTCAGAACCACTGAGTTCACATAAGAATGATTTGTCCATGTTATCTTTGCTAGAAATTTCTCATGTTGTGTATATATAATGAAATTACTGAATTTTCAGTAAAAAAAAAGATAATGTAATATCCTATTTAAACTATAAAATACTGACAGAACATAACATACAGCTCTATAAAAAATTGAGAACCTCCTGGTTATTCCCCCAAATATTGATTTCTGAATTATTCCTGAGTTAAAACATTAGTATTGTTGTTTCTAAATGAATATGAACTTGTTTTCTTTGCAGTATTTGAGGTCGTTATTTTGACCATTTCTCTTTTTCTGCAAATAAATACTAAATTTTTGCTTGGATTTTCGGAGTCATATTGTCAGTAATTCATAGAATGTTAATTTTACTCAAACATATAATTATAAAATGTAAAATCAGAGTAACTGATACTTTTAAGTGATCTCTTACTGTATACTTCAAAGGTAGAGAATATGAGATGTTTGGTCTCTGTGTTTTTCTTCTGCCTTTTTCTTCCCTTCTTGTCCGGTTACTTTGCTACAACTTATGGTTGAAATGTTATTGTGTCCATTTTCAGCCCCTGAGTTTGTTGCTCCTCCAGATGTGTCTGCACTGTCATCCTCCACCCTCAACGTAACGTGGAACACTACTGAGGGCTACGGCATCATTGCGAGGGGACAAGTCACAGAGTACAGAATCAACTTAGTAACTGAGCAAACCACCAACCCCTATGCTCCTCCAGTCATAAGTCAGGTGAGCTCTTCAATGAAAAATATTAGATATGATGGTTAAAACATGTCTTTTTTAGTCCAAATGTAAAAAAAAAAAAATATTTATTTTTTGAATGGTTATTCTCTTAGCTGTCATTATGTATGATCTTTTGATTCTAAATATTTATCTTGTTTTCAGGTCTTGCGTAGGATGGAAGCATCATCATGGCCTGTTCACATTGTAGAAGGACTGAAGCCATACCACATTTACAACTTCACGGTTGCACTGTGCACAAGAATGGGTTGTGTTACAAGTCTGCCAAGCACAGGGCAGACCTTACCAGCAGGTACAACAAAAAGATGCCTTGACACAAGCTTAATTATATTTTCTGTTGCATACTTAAGGGTTCGTTCCTTTCTACACTGACAAAGGAAAAGATGGGCTCTTAAAGGGGGTTATTATGTAAAATAAACATTTTTGAACTTTATTTCATGTTATAACGTGGTTCCCTCAGTAAAAAAACATACCTGTAGTGCTGCTTTGATTCTTTCATTCATGTTTGAGGAATCTCCTGTGGCAGCCATTTGTGGTGCCTAAACACTTGTTCTCACAAAGTGCTGCATATTTCCTCAAAACTGCAGTCTCCAGTTGATGCTTCTGCCTCACAGAGTTAACCTCCCCCACTCACCTCCTCCAGACTAGAGGTAGCAGCAATTAGAAAACATCTGGTGGAACTGCGAGTATGCTGAGTTTTTAGTACAAACCATTTCTTAGTCCAACGCTCCTTACAGTTGTTAACGGTATCATGACAAAACTTTGTTGTGAGGATGTTTTGAAGGTGTAGCGCTGGAAAGAATAGACAGAGTCCCAATTTCAAGGCATCAAATGACAAGTCAAATTTATTTTAAGTCAGTAGTGTGTTACTTTAACAATATGATTTCTACATATTTATTAATACTGTCACTATTTTGTGACGGTATTAAAAAATACTAGTGGTATTTTAGTAGTAAAATACTACTAAAAGCTCCTAGCTTTTGCTCCTCTGTGCTGCCTGGATTTTTGTCCTTTTTTCATCATTAAACCATCACCACTACTCACCCACCTCGGTCCTCCACTTCATCCTCACCACCTACAACCACCTAATCATGACACTCCTCACACTTCAGATTGGACTAAAACAACCAATCTGCCAATCGACTTGCAACACTTTTAAATTTGATATCGCCTATCACAGAGTTTTATTAGATCAGTATGCCACAGTTGATGTTTTTGGATGAATCTACAGCTAACTCAGTTTTTAAACATTCAGTATTGTCAGATATGTTTAGTGAATCCAATATCCAACAGTATGTAATTCTTGTTTGCTGTCACTAGCGAATCACTTAAGGATGTGTTAAAACAGTGGGAGGAACTTTGAAGGCATATAATACCAGAGAAGCTTGCCAACATCTTGCAGAATGAGTTTGGCTGAGGTGCAAACAAATTTAAATAGTGCAAACAAAAACACAAATACATAGCAGCTCAAAAAGTTAACATTGATATTGACAAAAGTATTTCATGTTATATAGTAATGATATCATGTAGTGTAACAAAGCTTCCCATCGGCACGCTCAAGCACATTAGGAAGAGCAGTCAGTCATTGCATGCTTGAGTGGTGACAGCATTGGTCATGCTAACCAGAGGGGATATTATGGTGCCAGCAGTAAAAACAATTTACTGTTAATTACAAAGAGAAAAATGTGGCGTAGCACACACTTCCTGCTGGTCATGAATCAGACACACACGGAGTTAGAGAAACACACATACTTTGTCTCTCTGGTTCTTCTCTGTAGATTAATAGCCTGTACAGCATTTAAATGGTTCCAGAATCGACACACAGACGTAAGATTGTTTTTAGTGACTTCATTAGATTGTCCATCTATAATCTGCAACAATCCTCCATTTTTTTGCAGTTCACATTTTAATTCTGGCTTTATTTGTCTTATTCACTGATAGCAAATAGCAGTATGAGAACTTGTTCCCACGACACACATTTCCATCTGTTATCTTAGGATTTCTAAGCTTTCTGATTATGCTGTCTTTTAAACAAAGATAACAGTTTCAGGTAAACACACAATGCATGCAAAACTGATTAAAGAAAATACTTGCTCAGAGATTTCAACCTTTCAACACATGTTTAAGAGCTACACTGCAAATATTTCTGTGTTGATCCCTCATGTGTAGAGCAATGAAAGATGTCTTGCTTTGTAATTGGTCGGCTGTTTAAATGTATTTTTAATGGCTACATCTGTTGACACAGTGACAGTGTTTATTTCAAGTGATTTCCAAAGACTTCTCTTGACTGTAATACTGTACAATTCAATATGGCATATTGTACCCAGTTGACTCATTCAATATATTTTTAACAGCCACATCTGTTGCCACAGTTTTTTTTTTCATCTTACGCCAAAGATGTCCCTTGATTCCACTGTAAGAAATGATAATGGCATGCTGTTCGGTAGAGTTTGCTTTCTTATTTGTTACTATGTCTTTTATCATAATAGTCTATATACTATGTGCTTCTTCTCTGGGTGTTTGGGGATTGTTATAGCAGAAGTCATGGTACCTTATACCTTTTTATTTTAGCTCTTAAATTAAAGCCAAATCAGTGTGAAATTAATTTTATTACTTATATGAACAGTATTGGAATATGAAACGTTAAGTTAGTGTCAAAATATAATATTTAGGTTTCTATATACAACTGTAAGTTGCTTGAAAATTTTGTCATTTTAGCATCGTGAGATCTCCTGAATCTCACGATGTTCTGGTGAGATTTATCCTCTCACTGAGTTGTGTGTCTGGTAAGACGTACTCGAGCATGCTGCAGATGCACTGATAAATGTCCCTTACATAAGCCTGGACCATTAGAGTCAGTTACCATCTGCTGTAAGTGAGGAGACGACATCTGTGAAACCGCTGGAATTACACCGAAGCACACGACTAAATGTTTGAGCACACATGGTGGCGGACATAATGAGACAAGGAAGGAGATCTCCGTCGATGTGTGTTGATGCATTTGCCATGGTTTCGATGGTGTGTCTCCCTGCAAAGTTATTGATTACATTGTAAAGTAAGTGGCTAATCAGGGACTGATTGTGATGTTTTATGTATCCTACATCCATAACTGCTTGTTCTACAAGACATACACACAGAGAGACATACACATATACACGCTTACGTTGTAACACCACTCAACAGAACAGGAACTTTATTGATTTATGCATAATTGGCCTGAGGCCCTTCCTGAGAAAAGAAATATGCAAGGCAAGGGATCACAATGTCAATAAGTGGTGTACTTATGTGCATGGTGTAGCTGTCTGCTAAGAGCCTGTTAAGACATGGCAGCCACTGTAAAAACAGGAAACATGCCTGGACACCCCCTCATGGGAGCCTTTCCATGATTTAACTGGTTCATTACCATGTTGACAACTAAAATCAAGTTTTCAGGTGAACAGTTAGCTTACTGCAGGTGTTTTAGTTAACTCATAGGAAGACATGTGAGTTTCATCGAAATGTCAGTGCCGTAGTACTGAGGAAAATTTTAGTTGACCAACAAGGAAATATAATAGCAACATAAATGACTACACATATATATACATACAGTCGAATGAAAACGTTTGGGCACCCCTATTAATCTTATTTTTATTTCTAAATATTTGGGTGTTTGCAACAGCTATTTCAGTTTGATATATCTAATAACTGATGGACACAGTAATGTTTCAGTATTGAATTGAGGTTTATTGTACTAACAAAAAATGTGCAATATGCATTAAAACAAAATTGGACAGGTGCAAAAATTTGGGTACCCTTATCGTTTTATTGATTTGAATACTCCTAACTATTTTTCACTGACATACGGAAAACAAAATTGGTTTGGTAACTTCATTAGGCTTTGAAATTCATAGCCAGGTGTATCCAATCATGAGAAAAGGTATTTAAGGTGGCCAGTTGCAAGTTGTTCTCCAATCTGAATCTCTTCTGAAGAGTGGCATCATGGGCACCTTAAAACAACTCTTAAATGAACTGAAAACAAAGATTGTCCAACATAGTTGTTTAGGGGGAAGGATACAAAAAGTTATCTCAGAGATTTAAACTGTCAGTTTCCACTGTGAGCAACATAGTAAGGAAACGGAAGACCACAGGAACAGTTTTTGTTATGCCCAGAAGTGGCAGACCAAGAAAATATCAGAGAGGCAGAGAAGAAGAATGATGGGAACAGTCAAGGACAACCCACAGACCACCTCTAAAGTGAACATATCTCTGCTCTAGTTTGGTAATTTAACTCTCTGCTCTGTCATTTTGTATTTTGTTTCTTATCCTGTGGTGTGTATGATTACTTGAATCAATGAGCACTGAAATGGTCAGCAAAAATATAGCCAAATATTGCATCACCATTTTGTAACACGTTACTAGACGATTGATTTGGAAAACACAAAGATTTGTGATCTTATATGATCAATATCAATCCTTCACTTAATTATATGCCTCCACTTGCACATGTTTATCTTCTGTTGTTGTGATTTCTGTGTTCTTTGACATGGAAAAAAGGTAAGAAAAGGCCACTTACTTTGCCTAAAATTGGACCTTAAACCCTAAGAGGGCCAGCAAATCTGGTACAATGTAAAATAACAGAACTGAGAACTGAGATCCAGGTCAGCAAAGCTAACGTTGCTCTGTTTTACTGGTTCATCAACATTCTCACCTTCTCTGCCTAAATTATTTTGTGTGTGTTAGGGTGTCTGTGGTGAAGTAGTAGAATAGCGCATATTTAATAGTAAAAGTAGACTTTTGCATTCTATTGGACCACTTGTCCAACAAATGTGAGCTTTTTCGTTACATTGCCTCAACTACAGAAAGTGACACTAAAGAGTGGACAGACTGCTTCGTCTAGTTTAATTTTGTCTGATATATTTTTAATTTGTGTTGTAAAGAAACATGACCTGCATGACTATTGACTTCTTGTGCCTTGATAACAAATGCTTTTGCATGGTTCTTGAATATGTGAGTTGGTGTGCTTGCTAAGGTTTAATTTGATCAAATCTTCAAGCCACAAGATTGAGGGTTTCACAAAAAATCCAGTAAGTGGCCTGTATTATCTTATTTACAAAAACTGTTGGTTTTAATTCCTTAAAGCTGACCTTCATGTTCTACTTAAACACTAACGTCTTTTTATTAATATTGCATAGAGTTTTTACCTTTACGAAAAGAAAAACTGCTCTCTACTGTTCTGAGCAAGTTGCCTGTTGCCACATCTATATTGTCTATTGCCATAGCTCCATATCAATGGACTGGTTTGCTATTGGTTTGCAGTAATTTATTGCTGGATGTGCCTAGATGAGGTGTCTAAAACGAGCTATCCACTTCCCTTTTAAGTGCTCTATTACCACTCACACCAACCATGGTCCACATCTGTCACACTGAGCTAATTTACTCTCACCACAGGCCATTTAAACAATTACTGAAACGAACACTGAAACAGTGATGGAATGACACTTAATGTACACACATCTATCCCACCCCTATACCAGTCCATGACATGACATGTTTCTCTCTCCATTATTCTACCTCTCCCTATATCAAGTCGGTCTGCAGCTGATTTATTTATGATGCACGATAAAATTATGGCCTGTGTACTGGCTGCTATGTTTCAAAGGGACATTTAATTTAACATTTAAAGTGAAGGAGGAAAATTAAATGGATGCTTCATGCATGAAAACATTACTTTTGTCAATGCTGGACTGTGTGAGGGGAATAAAATCCATTTAAATATCATGACTAATTAAAATAGAATGGCAAACATTTTTGGTTAACTACGACAGCAAAGTTTGTCAGAATGTTTTTGAATTTAAATAAAATTTTGCTTAAAAATGCTGTTTCAGGGAGACAAACTCAATCATCTGAACAAAATCCCATTTGATCTCACATTATTCATTTATTTTATTTTTTTAACTTTTTCTTTTCAGTAGCCTTCTTATACAAACATATACACATGTCCACCTTTGTCACATTTCGCATGTTATTAACATCTTTTTACACAGACCATTTTAGACATTTAACCTACAATAAGTATACAGGCTGTCTAATTCTGGCCCTGGCACAAGTCATCTGGGGACTATTGATGGAGGAAAAAAGCAAACAAATACATTTTGATCTCAAATTATTAATATACAATTTGCATGATTAATCTTTTCTCCCACTTCTTTTTTTCAGTGCCTACAGGATTGTCTTCACCTCGATTACATCCTGTAAATGAAACGACCATTCAGATAGACTGGGATCCTCCAGTTCAATTTAATGGTCCTAGCCCACTTTACCAGGTAAAATAACTGGTTTACAGTTTAATTAAAAGTTATCAGATGCTTTATTTATTTGGTTATTATAAATGTAAATTAGTTTTTTTCCCCTCTTTGGTCTACAATAAGATATTGTAAATAGTTCCTGCAGAGATTAATGACACATATTCTGATTAGACAGTCTTTACCTGTGTTGTTAAGTTAATGCACATATCCAGGGTTTCCAGAGAAAGTCTCAAATAACTTTAATGATCTGTTTATTGTAATGATAGACATTTATTATTTTGAGTGACACATTTCACATCCGAAGGCAGATGTGCTAGAAATTCTTCTACATGCTTAGTAGAACCACACCATTTAATGGTCGGATTTTGAGAGATTTTAATCCACTTGAAAATGCACTTATTACAAGGAATTCCTTATTCATACATCTAAACTCTCTATGATCTTTCAGTTATTTTATTACTTGTTTTTTTTTTTAACTTAAATGTTTCAGATCATCAAAAGTTTTATATTGGAGAAATATAATCTGAGTAAATACAAAGAACAGTTTTCAAATCCTGATTTCATTTAGAAAAAGCTATTCAGACTAACCTGGCATGTGTTGAAAGTCAAGCATCCTCTAAGTCTGAGTGAGAGCTTATTGGCAACAGTTGCCATCAATTGTTTTTCATAACTGACTGTCATTCTCATACGTCAAATGTTGGCCCACATTTCTTTTACAGAGTTGTTTTAATTCAACCTCATTAAGTGTTTTTTTGATCTGCTTCAGAAAAATTATAAGCAAACTGATTTGCTACATTTTCTGATAAAGAGCAGAATTTATGGTTCCATCAAGTTGTGCAGGTCTTTTTTATTATTGATTTAAAGATTTTTACGGCAATAGTGGCCTCTTTTCAGCAGTAGCTGGACTAGAGGAAGAGCAGTAAGACATGCATCCTGGGGCCAGGATTCAAACCAGGAACAACTGTGTTGAATACTGCAGCCCCGGCATAAGGTGCAACTGCTCTACCACTGAGCTACTTGACCCCCAAAATGGTTCAGATTATTAAGTAGTAAAACAGACACAGGTCATCACAATATGACATTTCAGTAGGATGTTCTCCATCTGAGGTGTCTTTAGTTTTATGCTGGATATAATGGAGCTCATGATTTTGGTTTCATGAGTCTAAACAAAATATTTTCCCAAAAATCTTGGGAATGTTTTGGAGGGTTTTTTTCAGTGTAAAACTTAATATCACACATTTTAGATAAATCACAATCCCTGTTGTGGGCACAATAAAATTACTAACAGTAACTAATATTTAAGTTTACAAAATACATTTTGCACAGTATATTATATTAATACTCTTACTACTATATTTTTCTCTTTTACAGGTGGAGAGAACAGACGTATCACTCTCTGACCCACAAGAACCAGTTATCAGAGGAACTAGATTTCCAGGGAATGGTTATTACCAGTTTCCCAGTAATACTCTTCCCAATAACGCTGACTTTACAGGTAAGGAATTATGTCTAAATTATTTTTGCTACATCTTAAGTGAGATTTATTTTTATACTATCCAGTCTTAAGAGATTTAGAAATCTTTTGGATGTTTTAATTTTTTTCTGACATAGTACAAATCCACACATGCATTGGTTGAACAAAAATAATGTCATTTTTCTGCACTGATTGTCCTCAATTTGTCCTGAGTTGCCCTTTGTGTTTTCTGTCCGGATTTAAGTCTTAATGATAAAAAGAAATTATAGGGGGGTATAGAAATTTTTGAACCTCCTATATTGTTTTAATGTTATTTCTTCATCAAAAACATACCGGGAGTGTTGCTTTGATTCTTTCATGCATGTTTGAATTTCCTGTGGCTGCCACTCGGTGTGCAGAAGCACTTGCTCTCACAGTCCTCCACCTATTTACCCAAAGCTTCTCCTTGGAGCTGCAATTCCCAGCTGAACTTTTGCCCCACACTGCTCCAAAAGACTAGTAGCAGCAGCAATTAGCAAACACCTGGTGGAACTGCAAGTCTGTCGAGCTTATCAAACAAACTACGTCTCAGTCCAACACTGCTTAGTACTGTTAATGGCATTATGAGAAGCTTTGTTGTGATATTGTACTGAAAGCAGCATGTTGGAAAGAGCAGGAGCTTCTTAAAGAGACCAAGGCCAGTTTCAAGATGTCCAATTATGAAGTCCAATTTATTTTCAGTCATTTTTATATATATACAGCATTTTTATGGCATCTGAAGTTACTTAATTGCAGTATAAAATGGCACTGTGTGCCTTGAAAAATACGAAATATCGGCTCTTTAAAACCATTTTGGTGTTCTTTAGATTGTGAGTACAGTTACATACACATACATGTATTTTTATGTTCAGGTCTTTACACAACTTCTGTCATACAGTAACATTCCTTTAGAATGACTTCCCCAGTCAATCTTAAAGGACAATTATCTTTCTGTTTACCAGCATCATTAGAGGGTTGAGCTGCACAGCCAAACATGTTCTGCTTCATCTGAGAACATCAGCCAGTCTGACGCTCATAATTAATGACTGCTGATACTAATCAGTAGGATTTGAGCATGCAAAGCTCTTTGATGCCACTTGAGATTGCTTCCCTCTTTTGTACAAACTAAGTATCACCAGTAATATTTGTCTCTGCAAAAAGAGATATAAGATACATTTTAACGTTTAGGTTATGTGATAACATTAAACCATGTTAAATGTCAAAAATTGAAGTTGCATCTTTGGGTAACAAGAGTCTCTGAAACCTAGTGATAATGTCCCTGTTCCATTGCCATTTATTAATTTCTAATCCTCTTAAAGAGAAAGTTGTTATTGATGTCCACATAAAACATGTTTTTAATTTTTTTTTTAAATTAATTACTATCTATATTAATTGTAAACATAATTTGCACTGTCTATAAGTAATTTTAATATTTGTTTTATGCTAAAGAATCCATGATTAAATTTCAATTTTTGTAGACATATTGTTTTGTCTACTGGGAGTACATTTATTTTCTATTTTAGACACTAAATGACTATTCTGCTGTGTTTTTCCACTTTACCCGATTATCGTTCAGTACGCTTGGTATACTCCCAGATCAGCAAATTACGTTTTTGATCTCTTCTGTGTCCTTATAGAACTAAGGTAAACAGTTTCTTTGAACACTGCCAACAAACTGATGATGATTTTTGTTATTGAGACATGCTTCTTTGCCCCCTCCAGTCTCCTCCTTCATAAAGGGTAATGGATCAGACAATCACTTTCAGACCGGATCTATTCTGGACCATCAATGTGTCGGCAGTCCTCAAACCGTCGCCCTTTTACAACCGTCAATACTAATAGCATCATCTGCAGACAATTATTCCCATAGAAGCGCACGGAAGAGCGAACAAATCAAAGCCAAATTGGATTATGAATGTAATGCAGTGTAATGCCCCCTTGAGAGTCAATTGATCACAGAGGAGAGACTCGTCAATCGTTGATATCTCGTGGAAACCTTGTAACTCCAGCAATGATAACTATACAACTGTAACTTTTTTTAATAATTACTAAATTGCTGTAGTTTTGTGTCTTTTGCTTTGACCTTTCATTACGTTATTAATCTTTGCCAGTTAAACTTTTTTTAAATTAATTTTTCTAATTTAATTACACTTTTTCAAGCCTTGAAGCAATGGCTCCATCAGTAGCATTGGTCCCTTGGAATTTTTTGTGGACTATGAAGTAAAAAACTCAAAATTTTTCTCTGTCAACATTGTCCCCTGTTCCATGGCTGTTATTCATTTGTTGTTTCTACTAGTTCTTATTGCAGGTAGTTTTATATCCAAAACATGTTAAGGATTCATCCTTGAGCAGGGTCAATATTGTGCATGGTAAATCCTATTTAAAGTAAAACAAATTCTACCATTTGAAATGTAATAATATTTACCCTTTCACCTGTTGCTTAATGGTCACTTTGCTAACATTATTTTTGGTCAAATAGGTTATTTTCCATGTGCAATTACTGCGATCGGAGTGCATGTTTCCATAAATTAAACCCCTTCACTTATGTTTGAAAATGTTTCTTAGTGCCTGAAAAGGTACTTGAGGTCAAGATTGGCCACACTGAATCTTACTTTAGATGAAACGGAACAGTATGTAACCATGCTGTGATATGAATAACCTCTGAGTGCCCGTTTCCATAAATGCCTGTTAGTTCATTCATCTTACCTATCTATATTCCTGCTGTATGACTTCCTGCTCTTGGTTGCATTTGAATTAACGACCTTGTGTGTCTCGGTTAGGAGTGACATATGTTGTTCTTTGTAAAATAATGCATTTAAATAGAAATGGATCTCTGTCTTCCTCTTTGTAATTCTTCACATTTTAGGCATGAAGTGGGTTAATTGGAATGGGGAAGATGTCCTGCTTATATTTTTTTGCTAATCCAGATGTATTTCTTCAATCAGCAGTTAATGAAGTTAGATGAAACATTACACAAATACTTAAGAAAAAAAGAAAAAATAAATAAATGCAAGAACAAATAGACTTGGATAATTTCCAGACACCTCTAATACAGTGCACTGTACTGCAGCAAGTGAGCAGGAAAGAGGGAAATGTTAAATGATACAAATTATTTTTCCTTAATTAATATGATTGATTGCTATGCACTGACGTTGAGAGGAGAGGGGGAGAAACGTGTGAAGGGAAAGTTTGCACAGACATCATTAGTTTTTCCCCATTTAAAGATTAATCAGAAGAGGCTGGGCTCTTTAATTCTGTCATTTGTATATTTAATGGGCTGCTGCAGAATCTATGGGTGTAATTAGCTAGCTGCCGCGCTCTCATTAATACGCCAGGCTCTGATTAATGCCAGCAGAGAGCTAACATGACTGGAGTTATTCAGGTTATGTTGTGTAGATGATTACACACAACCTCCGCTGTTTACTAAGACAGAGCGAGGAGAAACAATAGGCATGAAACAATATGAACTAATAAATAAAACTCTAAATTGCAAATTGGTCAATATTTCAACAACTTAATGTAACAAATCACAGTTATGACAAAAAAAACTATGTTCCTCATAGGCAATACTAAAGCTGAACTCCATCTTGGATAATCACCAAATTCAGAGTTTGTTTTTTTTTTCCATTTTTTTCTCCGAAGAGTTTTTGCGGCGCTAGTGGCTCGTATTTTTTTGCGACAGTAGGCAGACAGGAAAAAGGGCGACGAGAGGGGGGAAGACATGCAGCAAAGGTCGCCGGGACCGGGAGTCGAACCCGCGACGTCCGCGTCGAGGACTAAGGCCTCCAAACGTGGGGCCTTAGTCCTAGCTGAGTTCTCCTCAACATAAAATTTACTTTTGCACAGTGTGATTTACTGTAATCCTTTATGGTTCTGAGTTTGTGTTTTAATTTTATCATTTGGACTGATTTTTTTTTTTTTTTTAGCTCTGTAAAAACAGCTAATATTTTTTGCAATTGTTAGTTACTTTGGGTGCCAAAACCTGATGGGAGCTGCAGATTTGACACATAAAAGAAGCTACAGAAGCTCTCAAAAGTTAAATTTTGAGCTTTTTGAGACTTTAAAACTGAGGCAATGATTAATCATTTTATAACCCCTTTTCACCTGCAATGTGACTTATATAATCTATACTTCAATAAAAATACTCAAAACTGACTTAGGAGAAAAAGGTGTATATAAAAATGCCCTGGTTGTGCAGGTGTTTCATTTCAACATTTCATTTCTATTTGTCCTGTGTGTGTTAGTAATATTTCCTCATTCTATCTTGCTAAGCATCTTTAAACCTGTTTAGTTCTAGACTCTTGTTTAGCCAACCCAAAACTTGAATTTATGTTTAGCCATTCTTTTGTTGATTTGGATTCAATTTGAAGCTGAAAAGTGAAATCCCTCTTTATCTTTAACTTAAAAGTAGACACTTGAAGGCTGTCATATCATATTTACCTTAAAGTTTTAGGTTCAAAAGGGTCAGCTGTTGAACCTAAAAGTTCATTTCTGTCAGAAATTTGGACATAATCTTTGTTACTGTAATTAATTGTTTATAGCTATGAATCATTGAATGAAGCTCCTAAGTGATAAACATTGATGTAAAAACATATCTGGGTATGTGTTTCTGTGAAGATTTATAATCTACAACATCATTGTGCTTGTGCAGCTGCACTGTTCGTATGCATGAGTGTTTGTGAGAAGCTTTTTTGATTGCACTGTATGTGCAACACGGTCACCTGTCATAGTGCTTGCTCAGGTTTGTCTGCTGATGGCTCCAACGTGGTTGTCAGTGTGAAGTAGCACAAGTCCTGTGGGAAAATCTGAAGGAAGTCATGCTGAGCATGAGCAGTGTCACTAGATGCTGTACATTTGACATGCTTGGCCAACATCTTGTCTAGCACGAAGAATCATGCAGGGACCAAAAACACACACCTTATTATATGCACTTATCTCTGATATGTTTTTATTCTGATAAAATACATACAAATATGTAGATGTGTAATTTCCCTTCAGATTTCTTCAGTTTTTGCCTTGTCCCAGACTTAAACACTTCAGACTGTTTAACAAATTTTTATCAACAAACAAAAAGAATCAGAGGAAATACATAATATAGTTTTCAAATGATAATTTAGCTTCATTCCTTCATTTTCTGTGCCTGCTTCTTTCTGCTGCGGGTTATGGGGAATGACAGTCCATAGGAGGATGCATAAATTTTACATAAACATAAATTGGTAGTAAAGTCTCTTGATGCAAATAAAACTAACTGAATATTTTAAGGCATCCTAAAACTCTCCATGAAATCATATGAAATGACTCTTTTACCTGTCTTACAGCCACCTTTATGCCTGAATATTTTTTATTACTGTCATCGAGACATGTTTTACTATCCTAAAATATTTCAGTGTAGCAGGTACAGTATTTTTTCTGTCAACCCTGCCTTATAGCTTCCGCTAAAATCTTTTTCCAATGGTTTTGCTAGATTTTGATTGTATCCAGACATCCTCAGTATATTTTTGTTTTGGTGCAATTGATGTATTCTATTAAGTTTTAGGATGGGTGTGTCTCTATGCAGCTGTAGAAGATTAACGATCTTTCTCTTGCTGCTAAAGGCCAGGGAATACTTCACATGTTTAGAGCTGACTTTGTCTAAATTGGTATCTGTATTTGTCTTCCTTTTAAATAAAGGCCAGCATCACAGCACATGTCTTTTCCTAATATTTTCAGGTAATGTAATACTTATAAAACAGGATTCACTTAAGTAAAGCATAAGTCTTAAAATGTTTTGATGGTGATTGCAGGTGAAAAAATACATTTTCAGCACAGTTTTAGACTTCCTTTCGCCTGTAGCTTGGCTGTCATAATGGCTTCTTGATAAGAGAATAAAGAGGATGCAACAGATGGAAGAAAAAGTGTGGAAAGTGAAATACAAAGTTAGCATAATCTCCCTTTGTATTTATGAAAACCAAGCAGGGTAATTTATTCATTTATTTATTCATAATAGCAATTTCTGACCATGTTTGTCTGTTTTATTGAAAATACCTGAAAATCTGTATGGACTAGCACAGCGTTTCCCAATTCCGGTCCTCAGGCCCCCCTGCTCTGCATGTTTTAGATGTGCCTCTATTCCAGAGCAGCTGATTCAAATGATTGCATGACCATCAAGTGCTGCAGAAACCTGTTGATCACCCATATATTCAATCCAGGTGTGTAGCAGAAGGGAAACACCTAAAACATGCAGGGCAGGGAGGCCTGAGGACCGGAATTGGGAAACGCTGGACTAGCACATTCTGAACTGCAGACTTAGTTTCATCTTAATAATTAGAATATACCAGAAACGTTCATTACTTTTTGTTATTAAATTCAAAAAGGGAAATTCATGCCTGCCTTATTTGTCAATCCTGTGATACAGTGAATTCTGTTATCAACCTCTGGTTTTGATCAAATGAAATTGATCTTAAAAACTGTAACAATGTCACTTGTTTTTTTTAACTGAAAATGATACTTGAACTGCTCTTAGCACTGCTGTAAATTTATTTAATAAACTTCACATGCATATTTGTTTTAATTAAGGAAGATTTGAGTCAGCTGGTTCCTCTTTGGATTATTTATCATCAAGAATCAAAGCGGTCTTACTTGCTCACTCAAGGACCAGTTCTGGACAGGAATAGGCAATGTATTGAAAGTCACACTCAGTTTTATACAATACAAAATACTTGTCAACAGTCTTACAATAGTGGGTCAGTTCATAGCATGATATAGTTGTTTTCTTGTCCTAACTGGATGCAACACAGATGCATTACATACAAGCCATTACATAATTGGTCCATGTCCCGTATGCTCCACTGATGCACTTCATTATCAATTTATATTATCCGGACAGTGTTCTGAACAATATGCACAGAGAGAACGATACTCTCTATATGTGAGAGTAAGAATAGTACTTTATCTGCTGAATGCCCTATCCTGTCAGATTTGACCCTGCTGGCTTTGTTTATCTAAAACACAGGGTCACAGCTGAAGTTTTACATATTTCTTTTCCCTAAAACTGGCAATTAGAAACGTATTCATGTTCCTCTCACATTTGTTGGGATCTCCGTCTGAATTACAATTTTTCTACCTCAATAATCCATCCTTTCACACACATAAAATGTGTGAACAAAATGAATCAACAGGTCATGAGCAAATTAAAGCCCCACTGTGATCAAGTAAAATCCATTGTATAAAATGTTGTTAAATTTAAAAACCTGAATATTAAAATAGCATTTTAACAGTCACATTGACTCATAGTACCAACTTAATTATTCTTTTGATAAGCAACAATATCTCATGTCCTTCAAGAATTTAATTCAGTGTGAGTCCATTAGCTCCGATGTTTTAAGAAATCACCCAATCACAACTTTAAACGATCATGACTGTGAGGTTCAAAATTAGGTCCTTCAGATCATCCCATAAAAACCAATGTCCCATTTAGTAAAAAAACAAAAAACAAACTACAATCCTTCCACATGAAAACAAAGACATTGTGCGCTGAAATCGAAAAACTTTCTAGAGCTGCCAGCCATCTGTTCAATACTTGTTGTGACTTTAGTTGTTCATCTTTCATCCATTTGGCAGGAAAAGTCACTCAGCCCTTCGAGGCGACTTCTATGTTTTGTTATTTGTCTGGTATTCCAAGGGAACGTGGAGGAAAGGGAATATGTTGAGCACACATCAAAAGGCTTTTACGTACTAATTTAGTATAAAAATAAGGCCTCATTCCTTAGTTTGTGGCTACAACTCCAAGTAACCATCATCCTTTGGTAAAGCCTCAGTGGTAAAGGTGTCCACTGACCGCAGGCCACGATGCATCTGCACATGGCCATCAATAGGGGCAGCATTTTGCTTTTTCAGGCAGAAAAGCCTCACCAAACACATAGCTTAACATGTATATCGCCAATTAACTAGTAAACTAGTTAAACCAGAGTTTTAGTCTGCATATTTGTATTCACTAGCATTTAAATATCCAAAGGTAAGGGAAGTTTGTACCAGAACTAGAAGAAGAGAGTGTATTTGAATACAGGATAGAATTGAAGATGCCCAAAGGAAAGCTTATTCAGAAGAGAGAGAAGGTACAGGAAAAGGAGAATGTAAAGGTCACAAGAAAGATGAGTAAGGTTAAAAGCAAAGGGATGAAAGATGGGAAAGATTGAAAGATCAGGAAGGTGTGATGGAGAGAGATGGTTAAAGGGGGGTAATGTAATGTCAAGTATCTGTCATGACTTCACTCTTCTCTGTTGTGACAAGGTCATGAATGTAAATGACACATATCTGCTTAAAGTACAGAAAGTAAGTACAATGCAAAACATTTTTATTACCGTTTAAGTATTCCTGAACATAGATTGCAACTTAAATAGCTTTTTATTTTAGGGAGCTTATATTTTATAATTATAGAAGGAAAATAAATGTTTACCCTGTTTATGTCTGTATCTTATGCCAAATATGGAAAATCTTGTATTTAATATTCTACACTTAAGCTGTATTTAATATTCTACACTTAAGCTTATCCCAATTTATTTTCAATTGGGAGAAAATAAAAGTCAGTCGTAAGTTATTTCATATATATTTAATGTGTTGTACTACGCAAGCTGAGTCTTAATAAAAAAGTATAAAACAAATTAGTTTTATATTTTATACTATATTAATTTTCAGGAAACTCCTGAAAGTTAATAGGTTTTCTCTCAAATTGTGTGTCATGAAATTGGGTGAAAATGAGCAATGTTGAGCTCTTACTTCTTTTCATTTTAAATCAAATTACACTCATCTGTTTAACCTGAAACTGATTTAATTTAATTCCTTAGATGATCCTGCTTGTTGTTCTTTATGTAAACCCATACAAAACGTGCCTTGTCTGTGCCGTTCTATGGACCAAATAGTGAATTAGGATCCAAACTCTGATCCATTGCAACATGACAAAACAGAAGGCCTGATTTTCTGTCTATCATTAAGACATATTAGCTTCCCACACTGCAAAAGCTTTATAAAGGTCACACCATATTTTATAATTAATAATTGCACAAGCCAAACATTGATGCAAATTTTGATTCCCTACACATGGCTCAGAAATAACATCTTTAAATCTCTAACATCTTTTAGCATACATTTAGATGCATACTTCCATGGTCTTGCATAGCTTTTGGATCCTAAAGGATTCTGCTTTTGGTAAAAATAAAGTTATTTTCCTATTTAATGGTTAAATATGGAAATAGCCTTCTTTCCATATTTATCAGTTCCCCTACTGCAGTTTCATACACATTTGAGTTTGTGCACAATCTTTACTCTATTTTGATCTTATAATGTACACAGGGAAGACTCTTCAGGAGATGAAAGACAGAGATCACAAGTGAGAAATGGTATAAGTGCGAAAGTAGATGTGTCTGCTAAGACTAGTTTCCTCATGTGTATTTTGGTGGTAGGATTATCTCAGACAGCAGTCTTACAGTGAAAATAGTCAGTTTAGAGCTATTCTTTTCAAACATTTCTTTCTTTTTTAACTTTAAATATAGTAGTGCATTGTGCAGAGGTATCGAGTCCAACTTTATTACTAAATTTTTGCACTCTGGAATTTACAATATCATAAAAATAATTCAGTAATCCATAGCATGATAATTATCTGTTTAAAAATGTGTGTATGCTTTAAAACCTTTTACACTTGATTGCTAGTTTCCACTCGAGAGCTTTTAAAATTTTAGGAAATCATACAGAGGGAGTACGTAAAAATATCTACGTGTGGGTTTTTCATCTTATTTTCAAGGTTAAATTTAAAACACCTTTACAGCCACAACTCAAATCGAAGTACCTTCAGCAGATTACAGTAATTATTTTATTGTATTTAACAATTTTCTTATTGTCTAGGTATTTAAGATATCATGTATGAAAATGTGTTTTGTTTTTTTATTGAGTCCTTCTATCTTCTTGTTTCTGATTAAATTTTGCTTTAGGTGTTAAGTTGAGTTTCAAGACTTGGTCCCCACATGGCCTCCTGCTGTCTGCCTTCTCTCCAGGACATCAGGAGGAGTTTTTGGCCATCCAGATCAAAAACGGACGCCCATACTTTTTGTTTGATCCTCAGGTACCATATCTTACTTTTTTTATTATCATTATATCAATAATTAAAAGACACAAGCAGATGAATTTAAATATGTATAGAAATAGTGAGGCACAGCTGGTTGCACTGTTGCCTTGGAACAAGAAGGCCATGGCTTCAAATCGCAGTGTAGGGTCTTTTGCATATTCTCCCTGTGAATGTGCAGGCTTTTTCTGGGTACTCCTCCTGACAGCTTATTGATCTCTCTACATTTCTGTTCGGTGTGTATCTGTTGTACAATTTTACTGAGATATAAATCTAATACTGTATGCAGGCAACAAGCGCCTCAATAACTCTAAATAAAACGTTCACATCAAACAAACTCAATTGCAATAAGTAGTCAACAATCTCACATTTAATGAACAAAGTTTTTATTATTGCCTTCAGGGAAACAACAGAGAAATAATTGTTTGTAAAAAAATCTCTTTGAAACAACAACATCTTCAGAGTAGTAAAGGTTTAATGCCAGAATCTGCTAAAAATATCAACTTTTACAGTATAACAGCTCCACCACTTTGGCTGTTTAACCCATTTTTTATGAAAATTTGTTATTTTGTATGTCTGTTCCTAATTTTCTGACTCCACCTATTTTTTTTACTCTTTTGTCTAATCTGCTCTTCTCTCTACATGTTTTTCTTTCTTTCTCTTCCACCACCACCTCTTATTTTTCTCTCTTACTGGCTCTCATCTAGTAAATGTGATCTGTAGTCCCTCATTGGTTTCTGTCAGGGAGAGGGGAAAACTTTGAAAGTGTGTCAACGTTTGAATTGGACTGCAATTAACTCATTCCCTGCAGTCACCATGCGTGAATACCAATTGCAAACTAATTAAGCTTTTCACCCTGACACTTACACACACAGACAAATGCACACACACCAACACACTCTTGCATACATGCAGATCACCGTTTTCCTAATCCATCTGTATAGCTACTTGTAGAAGGGTTAAGAGTCAGTCACTTTGATGATGAAAGTGATAGTGAGAGACGATTACACATAGATTCACAAGGCCACTTACTGATGGCACAAGCCCACACTTGCACAGACATGCATCCAGATTGATTCCCAAGCAGTGTCACTTTTTAATATAAGTTAGCAAAATGTTTTTATCAGCAGATAAATATATAATGTTGGGGTGTGTATGGTTGTATTGCAAGATGTCTGTGTGTCTTCTCCAGCTGGGTTGATTCCTTTGTTTAGGTTAGTTTGGGGTAATTAACAGTAGGAGTGGTGTCACGGCTTATTAGTGTTCCCCTAGATACATATAGCTGGGCCCATTACTTCCCCCTATTAGCTTGTTGAGCTAGCCTAATGGGATTAGCAGTGCAGGGGGTAATTTAGCATGACACGGGGAAGTGATATGCTCATAAATAAGTGTATCTGTGTCTTGCCACACACATACATATGTAAAAGCACAGGAACGCACAAAAATTACCTTTCCCTTGTCAGAGATAAACCAGTGTGCTAGAGTAGAAATTAGTGTCAAATGATGGAAAAGTCTTGAAACAGACATAAAAAGTATATTGCTTTGAAGTGCCTTTGCACTGTACTGGTGCACTGAGCAACATTATTAGCTGGCTTTTGTGTAAAAAAATAAAATAAAAATGATGTAGCTATCATTAGAAAAAAAATACCTTAGAATTTACAAATGTTGGGAGGTGGTTGAAAATTTTGCATAAAATTCTCCCATGCTGCATGAAGTAATATATTTGAGGAATTGTGTTAAAATCCACAAGTGTCTTCATTTAGCTCAAATGTTGTGAATTAATCAATCAGCGGTTACAAAGCATCATCATCTAGACTTTCCCAGATTGTTTTAAGGTAGGTATAGTAATTTTAGTTCATTCAAACTCTTGAATACTTGTCAGCAGTTGTCAACAGATTTCTACTGAATGTAGAAATCAAAAAGTATTACAAAGTTCAGTCTGATTTAATAACAGTCAGTGCAAAAATATGTTGTATTTTGTATAATGCATGTCCAAATCTGGTTTTGCTGTGTGTACTTGCAAGGGCAAAACAGCATGAAAAACCACAGGAGTGGTATTTTGGTTTAAAATGCTTTGTGTGCCCACGAGTTTATGGACTCATGCTTTATAATTAAGAGATTGATACCAGGGCACCCAATAGGAAACACACACATCAGTCAAGTGCTGTAGTACTCAGAATGACACCATAGCACGACTGGGTTTTCTAAATTGCGGTGTGTTTTCTCCAGCTATTTACTCAAAACACAGATAATGTCCTCCACTGATAGTATACATTGCCTGACAAAATGAAAATGACCGGCAAGGTTTTCTATTGCGGTTCTTTCCAGTAAAACCACCCATCAAACCTTAGTGTATTGAACAAAACCACTTGAGTGGCAGTTATACTCTAAATGTCTTGCTCAAGGGCACTTTAACAGTAGTTTCTGGGAGGTTTGAGTGTATAATTTCACAGCTAGTAGTTCCCAGTCAAGTAATTAAACAAGTGTTTCTGTATATTTGGGAGAGGTGAGCAAAAAGAGGTAAACAGACTCCTTCTGTGTTGTCTCGTTAACTTGAGCTGTATGGCGATAGCAGTAAAGATGTCAGACGCTGATGTACTCTGGCAGTCATACATTTATTGATCTCATCATTAAATCTTCATCACTGTGTTTGTGTTTATTCACATTTATGTGATTTCTTGTTTTAGTATATTGCTCCTTGCTACTAAAAGCTGATCAGAACAATGATGTCATACATAATAGCTAGCAAAAAGCTCTGTAACAGCACTTTGATCATTATGTGTACACGTTTGTGTCCTAATGTGTCTTGGTTGTGTTTGGGATCAATCCTCAAAGACTAAGCAAGTGTTCTGCTTTTGCTTAAAGTTTGTAGATTAACTTTGGTAACTGCTCTAAAACCCATAGACCTTCAGTCAATGTTTACAAAAACATTTTCAGTTCTTGCCCATATTGTTGGTTTATATTGCTTGTTTATGCATTTTTATTTTTGTTTATAGGGTTCAGCAGTGGCTGTAGGTGTACATGGTGACGGGAATCGCCGCTACAATGATGGCCAGTGGCACAATATAGTAGCAACTAGGCAAAGGGCTGTGGGAACAATCACTATAAACCTCCAATATAGCGGTAACTATTTTATATTCACTCTAACTATTCTGTGTGTTTGCTTCTGCTTCTCTGTAAATGTAGGGATGGCATAGCGTGCTTCTCAGTGTTTAAATATGACTTGGGTATAAGCTTAAATGTGGATAGTGTGAATCACTGAGTATTTTTTACTGAAAGTAAATCCCAAATTACTGTCGGGCCCAAAGAAACAAAAAACTATGTTTTTATGTGTGTTTTTTGCTACTTTTCATCTGCTGCTTTTCCTTTCTAATACTGATGTTAAGTTAATTTATTTTAAGTTCTCAAGTACATTTTATTTATGAGTTTTCCAGGAAACTCAAATGCTTTAAAGACAAATGTATACTTAAAACAGTCCCCACATACTGTACATCAGTGCACGTTGGAGTCATTGTTGGCTAAACAAACCTGAATTGTAAGTCCTTATTGTTGTCCTGTTCTGCTCTTTTACTTTGTATGTGTTCCCTACATTCACCGCTCCCAGGAAGTGCATCAGCTTCCAGTGGAAACAGCATCATTGGGGAAAACATGGGACTGTTCATTGGAGGCCTCCCCGAAGATTTTGCTATTCTAAGAAATGATTCAGGTAAAGCTCAAGCCATTATTTATACTATTTATGCCAATTGTCAGTTTTACAGCATAAGTGTAGTTTTTAAATTAATGTTTTATGTTATGATGAGTAAAACCTTTGTTTCTTTTTACAGTGAATATATACAGTTCCTATTTACATCTACCCACTATGTATGATTGCAATTGCCAAATTAAACTTGAGTTTTTCATTATGAATTTAAACCATTTTGTTGCCAAGGTAAAAGGATTATATAGCATACAACTTCAATGATTTTTAATGACATTGATATTGAGATTACAAGATTAAATTTATTGTGGCCTTTCCTCATATATTGTCAATTCATTACACAGAAATCTGTAGGCCTGAAGGTTATAGAATGTCTCGAGGCCTATTAACTTCTCATTGGTGATGAAGATTGAGTATAGTTGGAAGATTATATGAGCCAGTTTAAAATGATTTTTTGACAGCAATCACTGGATTGACCAATACAATACATTTTCAAGCTTGACTGAAATGTACAAGTATTTATAAAACAGACGTGGGGCTGCTTTAATGCCAGTTGTACAGGTAAATTGTGGAATCAATAGATTTAGATCGCTTCCAGATTTTTCACCTTAAATCACCAAACAACTTATTAAAACCGTGGACATAATTGAGTGTTCAAACAGGTCAACATCTATAGGTGTTAGAGTGCACAAAGTATGACTAAAGTATGATTAAACTTCTGGAATGGGCTTCTCAGAGCCCTGACCATAACCTAATATTAAAATTATGTGGACTACACTTATGTCCAGCACAGTGGTTATATATTCAGCTGGTATTATGCTATAAGCTTGACAATTGTTACATAAAAGGCACAGTTGAGATTCAACTTGTGGGATATTTGAGCAGTGATGTATAATCGTGACTCTGTGGGGATTTGAGAAAATGCTAAAGAATTTCAAACTTGTGCACCCAATTCACCCTTCCACAAATTGTTGAAGTTCTATCTTGTTCGATTGATGCACTATGGACCCTCGACTCCTCCCAATTAATCTATAAAAGAAGAAAATTAATATGAAATTCATCCCGATTAGGGCTGTTGTAAACGAATATTTTAGTAATCGAGTAATCTATCGATTATTCTTATGATTAATCGAGTAATCGGATTTTTTAAAATTAATAAAATATTGGTAAATCTGGCATAACACCAGTCTTACTATCGGATATCAATATCAGTCCTATTCTTCATATTTGAGCGTCCCTAACAGTTACTTTTTTGTAGTTCAGAAAATTAACTTGTAACAATAATAGCTCACTTTCTAAATTAACCTGAAGAAAAGTTATACAAAGATTTGAAATTCTATTCAATTTAATAATAAAGAGGCAGGCTCACAAATACACTTATAAAATGTCTATACTCCAGCTTTTAGTTTATGTATTCATCTTCAGTCAGTTTAATAGATGAACTCTCACCTTGGTCCATACCTGAGAAGCTTTGCGTTTGAGAATACGGGAACCGTCGCCTGGAGTGGGGGGGGCTTGGGGTGGTGGTGGTGGGGGGCAGGCGAGCCAACGAACGTGAGATGGGGGTGGAGAGGAGGAAGTAGACCAGGGGACGAAAGTGATAAAGCTGGGGAGCAATACGGGATATTTACAGCACCTTCGTTCGTCACACTCAGAAACTCATCTACCAGCCATGTACCACCACGATGTGCTCCGCCACCCGTTTGTTGAGACCGGGATGAGATGAAATTTATTGTGCGGTTCGTCCGTAAAGTTACACTTACACTGTAAGCATCAACTACTCAGCCGCCCGCCGTGTTCAGTCTTATCTGCTCACCTGTATAAATATTCCCGCAGCGCTCACTCTTTCCGCCGTTCGCGTTGAACCAGCAGCTCCCGGAGGAGAAAGGCTGCCGTGCTCCAGGCATCGCGGCAGCCATTTTAAGGATGCTTATTGGTCCCCCAAAAACGATGAAAACCCGGCATTGTCATCAATCAATAAAATCCCCACGGCCGAACATGAAAATTGGGCGTTATGCCGCTAACACTTAGCTTTTGTCAACAACTCAGAGGCGGAAGTCAGAGCTCCGTGCAACGCAAATAACGTTCCGGTCAGAGCATGGTGCGCTAAATAATAACACATAAATTAACGAAACTTTGAGGCAGGTACATTTTCCTCGAGGAATTTTAACAATCGAGGTAATCGAATCCTTCGAGGAATCGTTTCAGCCCTAATCCCGATGAGAAGCCCATCCAAAACTTCTACCTAAAACTGTACTTTGTAATTGTCTTTTGTGCTTATGGTAAGGCTGACAGTGTTGATCTCTTTCCAGGGGATACCCGACTGGTTCGGAGGGGCTTCTCTGGCTGCCTCAGAGACATAAGTTTAAAGATGAGTGACAGTCCTGCAGAGAAATGGGAAATACTGGATTGGAAAAAAGCCACCAAGAAGGTGGGAGTGTATGAAAGCTGGGAAGGATGTCCTCTACAAACTGTAAAAGGAGTCCATTTTCTGGGTGATGGTAGGATTATGCTTTTAACTTCTTGGTTAATTTATGTTTTTTTCTTTTTTCTAAATTGTAAAATTTAAGCTAAAGCACATGACATACGCTATGAATAGAAACATAGCTAATAAGATATATGAAATAATGAGGAACAAAATACCATGTGGACTGTCAAACTATATTTGTCAACATTCAATTTATCTTTAGTGCCCAAATACACCTCTCCTGTTTCTTATCTCAATACGCTTGCTGCTAATGACAGTTAGTATTTCTTCTTAGGAAATATAAGATAATTGGTCTCTGTCTCAAGATCAAGTTCATTAGTTAATTTTTTTTAATTCCTTGTAAGAGTTATTTTTTTTATTCAGTTTTTTTGAGAGCATGATTAAATTATTCGTACCCTAAAAGATATTCTGTATTTTAAACTTTACATGTTTTCTTGTAATACAAATACATTTTGGTACTAATTACATACTTTGTGCACTTGCAGGTTACTTGGAGTTGGACACAGGTGTTTTCAGTGGAGGACGTAACTTTGACATTTTAATGGATTTCAGAACTGACCAGCTCAGTGCACTTTTGCTGTTTGCATACAGCACACAAACCGAAGATTACATGCTTGTAAGATAATAGACTCAGTTCAAGATACAATTTTAAGAAGAAAGACAAACTGTGATAATTATTTGTAATATCAACCTTCTTGTTTTGTTTGGGGGTTTTTTCAGGTAGAACTGGAAGCCGGTCTCTTGTCCTTCATTCTTGCGTCTGGTGGCCGTGCAACTGAACTCCGCATGTGGGTTGGTCTTAGCTACTGTGATGGAGACTGGAAAAAGTTGTCACTCGCAAAACAGGGCTCTCTCATCTCTGCTGCGGTGGGTGATTGGGCCGAGGAAATGTGGGAAGTGGGAGAGCCGGCAAGATTGAGAGTCAATTCTGCACTGTATTTGGGTGGCGTGCCCATTGAACTCTCACATCCTGGTCTTAATGGTCAAAGTCACAAACATGGTAAGATGCATAAAAAATGTCACGTGTTCAAAGTTGAATATGTTTTGAGCTGTGACTGTTTTATTAATATTCTTGGTAGCTTTCCTTCTATTCTCTGCAATCTCCTAATATTTCTTTACAAAGTTTTCATTTGTTAGGGAGCCCCATGGTTTTGGTTGTCTTTCTGTGAAGTTTCTTCTTGTAAGACACACCGACAGATCATGGAGTTATTGGAAGTGTATTTACCCTAAGTTCAACTTATTTTCAAGTATTCCAATAGCATAATTACTCAGACATAATTGGGAGTGTGTTGTATGATGAGAAATATGTAGAACTAAGTGAAGAACAATACAACTCAAATCAAACCAAGCATAAAATGGGATAATCCCTGTATTTACAGTACTCATGACACATTCTGCTCCTTTTGTTTGTTTGGTTTCTTTCACAGGGCTTGGAGGTTGCATTCGAGGTCTAACTGTTCGCAGTGATGAAAGAACCCCTCCTGTCAGTCGAAGTATTAATCTCTCGGTTGCTTACCGCCGATCTGTTAGAGTCAACTTAGACGGCTGTCCTACCACTGAAAGCCGGTTTAACTGCAGAGGAAATGATTCTGTGCTTGTATACACTGGGAGACGGACACAAGCCACAGATTATAGTTTGTTGCCTTTCACAGGTAACAATGTGCATTTTTCTTTTACATGCATGTTGCGAAATTTAAATATCTGAAGTTCTACTAGTTTATTTTAATAAGTTAAACTTATATTCTATCTCAACTTAATCAACAGAGCGACACAATTTAGAGTTTATTTCTTTTATTTTTGGATTATTTTGGTTTGAAGCTAATAAAAACCAAAAATTACTTTTTTTTTCCTCAAAAATATGAATATTGCATGTGCACTTAATATTTTGGTCAGTTCATCTTTTATATGGATGAATGCATAGTGACACCATGGTCATTAAACTTAGTATTGGTACTTTTGGCAGTTCAGACAAGTGCAAAGTCCTTCTGGAAAACGAATTCAGCATCTCCATAAAGCTTGTCAGCAAAATAGAGCACAGAAATTTGAATTTTCTGTTGGTGCTGCTTTGGGAATAAGCTCTGTCAATGCTCTTATACTGTAAAGGAATATTACTTGGCCATATACATACACTAGGCAAACACATGCTCTAAATGATAGTGGTGGTAGTGCTGAGTTACTGTTAATTAGGCCATGAGTTATGGGTGCTTCAAACATAGTTCTAAATGTAATGCTTATTTACATCTGGAGATTTTTAAGCAATCTGTAAAAATATTTCTGGGTATTTGTGAACTAAGTCATGAAGATTACTGCAAGAAAATATGTTCAAAACCAGTAAGTTTAGGGTTAGTTTTGAAAACATGTGTTCTATGCACTTTTTTAGATGCATTGTATCTGATTGGAATCAATATGCTCTGTCTGTCTCATGTCTGTGTTTATAAAAACAACTATGTTTTAAGAGTACCTGTACAGGTTTGTTGCCGTGGCTCCAGGAGGTTTGGCAGCATCACCATGGCAAAGAGGACGGAGTCATGGCAAAGGTATGACATCTCTGTAGTAGTAGTAATAATGTACAAAGATGATGATTGTATAGTATGCACTTGTAATTATTAACTATGGTCTATTTTGTATACAGTATTTGCATAGAGTACTGCTAATACTTTATGTAAATAGCTTTGTCTTCTGTGTTGAAATTTGCAATTCTTCTTCAACCTTAAAATATTTTTCAGCATTATCTTGTACAGCGCATTAGCCTTATTGAAGGCCATTGATATAACTAGGGTCTGACGGTATAAGAGATTGATAAGGCCTCTATAAAGGGCATCACAGTAAAAGGCTGTTAACCCAGAATGGCCTATATGGTCCCTCGTGTAATATAAAGCTGCTCGTTAGTAGTGAACGATACACTAGTAGGTCTCAGAACGCCATCCTATGACCAGAGAGGGGGGGAGATAAATTGAAGAGAGAGAGAAAGTGCTAAAACCAGGAAGAAATAAAGGACAACGAGGGATTAGGGAGGTAAGAACTAACAAAATGAAGGAGGAGGGAAGGAATCCAACAATTTAGAATAGTATTTAAATTAAACTTACACAACAATAAAGGAGGAGATAAAGAAATGTGCAAGGCGATTGAGTGATACAAAGAGGAAAAATTATGAACATAAACAAGAAGATATTGCAATGAACATGACTAATTAGATAATTTAGAAAGGCACAAGTACAATAATGAAAGAATTAAATGACTAATGGATAAAAAATCAAAATGCCATGAGAAACAAAGCAGATAATTAGGGGTAAAACAGGTGTTGACAAAATATCAAATAATGCCTGAAAACAAAACACAACAGCGACGAAGATCACAAGGGAGTAGAAAAAGGAGACCTGGATGGACCTCCCTCAGTGGCTCATGATGTTCGGAAAAAAGCCAACAGGGAAAGGTGGGAAGTTGAATGCTGTGAAATATAGCCATGAATGAATAGCTGGCTGTATTAAATCAGTGCTGAAAAAGTTACTACTCTCATAAATACTATTTATGCTAATGGTTAGGCATGATTTACTGAGCCTATTAAATACGGAGAGATGGGAAAAGCTTTTTCTTTAATTTCATGTGCCGTCTACCTGTTGTTTCTGTTTTTTGTATTTATATACTTTTCTCTTGAGGTTTGACTTGACTTGTGCTTGTGGTAAACAAGGTTTTTCTCTTTTTTAATCAATTGGATACCTTTAGGTGCATCACAGTAATCGTATCACATTCATGAGAAACATAATTTTTGAGTTACATTTTTTAAATGCAATAACTTAGTGGTGAAATTCTGATTTATGGAGTTTCATCTTTTATATAATGTAATGCGGTTTTAAGCTTCTTTCTAAAATATTATCTATAAACACTAATCGAATTCTGACAGTCTTTTTTCATTTTCATAATTTCTTCTCTAAAATGTCTAGTTCCTACATCTGTGCCACCTCCAGCCACAGTGGAGAGTATCAGCGGGTTCAGTGCCAAGGTGAGGTGGTTACCGCTCACAGGTGACGTCCTAGGACTTATTGACAGATATGAGCTGAAAGCGTATAATAAGGACCATCCAGAAGTGCCACCTATCACAGCCACGTACCTGGCTAATGGAAATTTCACAGGTAAAGTACATATTTTCACCCCTCTAATTTATTTGTTATTGCTGGACATTTAAGTTATATTATAGTACCACCTTTGTGCAATTTTAAGTATTTTTTTTTGTACACAGCTATGCATTTAGACCTGTTTCTGCACATTTCTTTCTAAATGGGCCGTCAACAGAATCTGATCGTTATGGCTGAGGGCATTTCTGTTGCTGTCTCCATTGACCAATCTAATCACAAGGTTCCCACAAAGTTTGTGACTCTGATCACAGTCAGTCTAACCCTTTATGAAAAATGACATCAAAACATGCATAGATTTTGATTTAAGCTTTAACTTTTACTCAGTTCCATTAAACCTGTTGCTGTTGATTTCTGGGAGTTCTCATACACCTGTAGCAACCGTTTTGGCCCATATATGAAAAGACATCCTATTTTAATTTCTCTCTTGTCTTTTCATAATAACACACATACATCCACGATGTTCCAGCTAAACCCGTTAATGTCTCATTGGCCTGCCTCCAAATTTAGGAGACTGTCTCCATTTGGAACAAGACACTCAGGACTATCCCAGTGATCTCATTCCCTGGCATCACTCCTTTTCGTCCCTCTCTCTTGCTGCTGCTCACTTTTCTATCTTTCCCCACTTCGTCTTTTATGATGAAGATGATGTCTGCGTCCACTCCTGCGATTCGTCCCCCCTCTCTTCCACCCTGCTATGTCTCTAGGCAAATATGATGATGAGCTTGCTGCCTCTGTCTTCTCCAGTGTCTCTTTTGCTGGTCCTTATTCCCTCCCTCTCTCTTTTCCAGACATTTAGTCCACTGTGATAAGGCTCCTTCTTAATTTATGATAGCCTCGACACCTGACTGGAGAATTACACCGATGGCTAAAAAACACAGAAAGCAAATGAGGGTGTAATAGCAGCAGAGTGGGGCCCTGGCCCCCTAATTGAATTAAAAGACATGGGTAACACTGAGAGAGAGTGAGAAAAATAGACGAGTACAGGGTGATTGAGCACAAAAGGCAGAAAGGGGAGTGGGGAGGAGTGGAAGAGAAAACAGACAATGTAAAAAAAGTGACTTTGGAAATGCATAAAGGAGTGAAGGAGGCCAAGACTGCTAAATTAAAAAACATCAGAGAGAGACGAGTAAAGCTTAACAATTAGAATAGGCTGGGTCTGTTTGCCAAGCACTGCAAATTTGCTTAGCAACAGTACCACACAGGGAAAAAAAAGTATTTGAAGCACACTTTCAAGCCGTTTGGATATATATTTTGGTGTTATGCTTTATACAGAATAAAATGATCCAGTTAAGTATGTTTAGTATAAAGGGGTGTTAAAGTATATAGTCTCTTTGAAGTTAATATTCTTTACAAAGAAAGAGACACTATTTAACCTCCAGTGGGTTGATTTGATTGATTTGAGGTGTGGCAATTAAAATGTGAACTTTCAACTCCGATTCCACTGGTTCAGCTTTAAAAGGTCTTGACTATGTAGGATGTAATGCTATGCTGCTGAAAAGTATTCCATCCATCTGTCCAGTCATTGCACAAGAGGCAGAGTACATCTGATCACGTCGAGGATGTTGGGACTGAGGGACAGGAGTGTTGTACGGAGTGACTGTTATTGTTTTCCCAAGTTGTTTTTACCATGTAACAATGGCTTCTAATTGTAGCCAGCTTATAAACCCACTCATACTTCCTCCCTCCAGATGTGTTTAGACTTAGACTTAGACTGACTTTATTGTCATTTTGCATGCACAGGGTGTATAC